>NW_021630058.1:35807-175699 GCF_900700375.1 Denticeps clupeoides | reverse complement strand
GGTTAAATACAGAGGACACGTTTCACCTTGCCTGTGCTGCAGTGTCTCACAGTGTGTGTGTGTGTTGTATATATATATATATATATATAGAAGAGATGAGAGCGAGAAGAGAGAGAGAGGAGCGAGAGAGAGAGAGTGAGTGAGTGAGTGAACGTCCTCCTTACTACAACCTCATTCTCAGGATCAGTATTAATGTCTGGTTTTCTCATGCTGCTGTATGTTGTTGAATATCACTTTCATCCCTCATAACATGCTGCTACTTCCCTTTCTATTCTGTCTGTCACTTCTCATAATCGCTCGATCTAAATAATGTTAGAGGTATTTTTTATTACTCTGTTCTGCTCTTTTTTTTAAACTGTACTGTATATCGTTATTTCCTCTTATTGCATTGAGCGTGGTTTTAGGAAAAAAAATGGTAATAACGATGGTATTAAGTGGGGTTTGAACCTAAAGTAAAGTAAGTGAAGTGATTGTCACATGTGATACAGCAGCACAGCCACACGGTGCACACAGTGAAATGTGTCCTCTGTATTTAACCATCACCCTTGGTGAGCAGTGGGCACCATGACAGGGCGCCCGGGGAGCAGTGTGTGGGGACGGTGCTTTGCTCAGTGGCACCTCAGTGGCACCTTGGCGGGTCGGGATTCGAACCGGCAACCTTCTGATTATGGAGAAAAAAAAAAAAGATAGTCATTGTGAAAAATTAGTTCAATATGTTGTGAACATGCATATATACATTTTATTTATATGTGCAGAAAGGGCCTGAATATAACAGTGTGAAAAAATGAAGGTGATCGGAATACATTCCATGTATACTTGTATTTTTAATACACTCATCCACAGTTTTTTCCAGATTATTTTTACATCTCAGTGACCATTAAATTTCCCACTTGTCGGACTAATATGAGATAAGATCTTTTATTAATCTACTGGCGTGTTGTGAGGTCACTTCTGACTGTTTTACTGCAGTAATGTACGGCCACATGGCGCGCGTTGTTGGGGTACAGATGGAAACGGGGGGGGGTGAGGCAGTACTAAAACACACAGGAACTATGAGGACTGGAGTTCTGGTCTCACATTTTTCAAACAATATTTTAATTAATTCTCATTGCATGTCATGGAATGTTTGCGACCAGCAGGGGTCACTGTGTACACACACTCACCAATACAGTTCTGGTTGAGGTCAAATGTCTTGCAGCTGCTGTTGGAGGGCTGGCTGAGCTCTGAACTGGACGTGTTGAGAACCTCAGGACCGGTTCCATACAGAACCAGAGTAAACTGGGTCAAGGTGCCTGAGATGGGAACATCGCACACACCAACACGGAGGTGAATTCATGTACAAGCGTATGGGTAAAGACACCCCGCCCGAGTAGGGACCTTTCATAGCCGCAGTGTTTATAAAGGGGCCGGATGACCCCTCCCCTGCCAGAACAATTAGTGTTTATAGCAACAGGAATGAGCCACGCCCGCTGTTCGCGGCCAGTACAATCGCACTCCCAAGTGTCTAAGAGGATCGCAAATCAACTTCTGCAGGCAGATCATAATACCGAAACACAGCAGGGCCGAAACGGAAAAATAATCCAGTTCAACCAACACCATACAGACAGTCTCAAAAAAAAAATCAAAACTTGTAGGAGCAGCGCACCGTAGTCACTGGTTCCAGCCACGTTCTTGATCTCCAGGGTCCAGTCCCCACGGGGGTCCTCGTCCCAGGATGGGGGTCATGAAGGCCCAGTCGTTGTAAAACCCTCTGATGAATAATCATGGGGTCTAATGCATACACACACACACACACAAAGATCAAGTTGTAATCTCAGACATGCATAGATCTAGATCTACATGGATCAGTTCTGAACAGACATGAGCATGAAATCTAGATTTGGGTGGATGTAAGTGGGTGTGTGTGTGTTGTGTGTCAGATATTGAATGACTGCTAAATGTCTTACAAATCAGTGTTTACAGGGACAGTCAGGGTTAAGTGTCTTGCTCGGGGACACGTCTTCTGGTCACCCTCAGTGTGACGGTGTGTCTCCCTCACCTGGGTGCCAGCAGGGTGGAGCGCGTACCCATGGGGCTGATCAGGTAAATGGCCAGGTTACCCCTGCGGTTGTAGGAGAGTGTGAGGTGGGCCTGGGCGTGTTCCAGGGAGCTCACAAAGTTGGGCTTCGCCAAGCAGCCATCCACACTCTTGCTGATGATCAGGTGACCTCCTATGTTCCTTTAGCGTATGACAGAGGGACAAAGCAGAAGTTTTGATTCGGCTCAGTTAAAGGACTGAAAATATTCTACACAACATAGACGGAGAATCAATTTATGGGCCTGCAGGAATTTTGCTCTGATATATTATAACATGTAAAACCGAGGGAACACTAAAGCAAAATCCATAACAGAGGCGCCTCAGAATCGATGCATCGCCCTGCAGACGTGGACCTTCCTGCATGGACGCGCTCCAGAACATAATGGATTATTTCATAATGACGCCGCTTGGCGGTTTTCTAGTTAAGGAGTGGTGCTGATCTGAGAACAGTACGATTGCCGCCTATTTCAGACATGTTAACGCTCAGCTCACTGACGTATTTAAAACACTGTAGAAAAATTTGCATCGATAATCGTGAGACCAGCGAAGGTTCACACCCTCCACAGACACCGTGTCCAGGTCCATCTCTATACACCGCATCTGGGCCAGTAGGTTGGATAAATTTACTCAAGCCGACGATGACTAGGACGACTGAAGCTGAACCAGATACGTGCTGAAGACGGAAGTAGAACGTACGACCAGGCTGGTTCCTCACAGTCACGGCGCCGAGCAGAAGACTCGCAAGGTCACCGATTTAACAGCAGCAAAGAGGGCAGCGTCCTTCAAACCTCGACTGTAGATGGCGCTACGCGTCCTTGAATACAATCTGGACCGGCCGATCGTGTTCATTTCAGGTCTCGGCGAGTCTCTCATCGCCAGCGTTTAAACTGATGCCGGGCCTGACAGCTGAGGCACGACGTCGATAGCGCGGTGCACCAGGTGCACACGGCACATCTTCCGTGAAATGAACCCAATCAACTGCAGACTCGCCAGCAGCCTCCAGAGTCCACGTGCGGCATAAATGACTGTTACCCCGGTTATTATTATTATATTACTGTAAATACGGCCATTTCACCCTGTTACATTATGCACCTGAAGCCCTGGCCACGCCCATAACCCCACCCATTCAGCCCCAAAACACAGCGACGCTCATCTTCCAGTCCTTACTTGGGCTCGGTCACCATGGAGACAACACACTTCTGCTGCGGCCCGACGCTCGTCCAGTTCTGCGCCATGGCAACCATCGCACCGGCATCCAGGAGGCCGTAGCCATACGAGTGGCTGACTGTAGAGAGACCAGATTTATTTCCCGCAGGGGTCCGAGCGACGGCGCGGCGTGCCGCAGTGGGAGGAGCTACGGCTGGGTACCTCTGCGGCCGACTCCGTTGGTCTTCCAGTCGTCCGTGATGAGGTGCGCTGGGCGAGATGTCGCACCACCAGATGCTGCATGTCCTCCAGGAGAGGTTCTTACTGTGGAGGAACACAGACAGCAGCTAAAAGGGACCGGTCCTCGTGCTCTTTCCACCAAAACTAGACCTTCACATTTCACTCAACCAAACAAAAGCCGGGATTAACGGAGCAGAATTCCCAGATCAGGCTCCCCAAACGAGCCGCATCTATACAGTTAAACTGGCATGTCGAGTGGGCGCCAAGCGGCTCCTTGGCATCTAAACCGCGTCTCATCAGAGCGCCGGTTCAAAGCCGAGCGCTGGACGTGGCGTGAGACAGCGTCAGGTCTGGAACTCCTGGTGGATCTTGAACATCTGAAGGCCTTCGGACCATTATTATGGCTTCTGCGCCACCCCCATTCCTGAATTTCCCTGCATGCGCCGGCCAATCAGCCGGGGTTACTGCAGAATAAGCGGTCGCGTGGACACGCCCACACTCTGGATTTGGAAAACACGCTCACATTTACCGCGTTCATATCAACAGAGCTGCTCTTAACACCCAAAACCATGCGCGCGTCCTGTCGTCTTCGACCTCGACGAAATGTCCCATACGGCACGCCGCGGCCACCAGGGTGACCCGGCAGGCCTCGGAAGTGTGACGAGATGCCAGCCCCACCGAAGCACTGGGCTTTACGGTCACGTCAAACGAGATTTAAGTGGGATTTCCTCGCCGGAGTAATTCCCAGCCACGTTAGAAGCGAGCGGCTCCAGATTCCTCGGAATTTCCGGCGACCGAACAAGCTGTACAAAACAGGGCCGGGACGTGATGACTTGCACCGGCGTGGCATCGTAATCAATAAGTTTTACATCCAATTTACACCACCAATGACGAGAAGAACTAAAATGAGCTCCTGCGGTCGTGTATACGGTTTAAAAAAGCGGTGGCGAGCGGTGATGAATGAGGCAGAACCGAACCGTTCTGACTCGGCAGATTTTCGGCGTTTTCTAAAGACCCTCCGGAACGATTGGAGGCTCAAGGTCACCCGGCAGCGGGGAGATTAATTCTCTCTCTGCGCCCCTTGGCGTCTCACACTGGTCGTACGTACGGCCGTGTTCGGCGGCGGGACTCACTTTGCCTCCAGGGCAGGGCGATGATGCCGGCAGCGAGGGGGGCGGAGGCCGAGGTCCCGGTGTGGGAGTCGGTGCACTTCTGCCTCAGATCTGTGGTGACCTGGGGAAGGAGAGCCGGTCAGTAGAACCCGACGGAGAACCCGCGCGAGACGGCGTGAGGGGCGGACTCACGATCTGCTTCTCGTTGATGTTGCCGGAGCTGTAGGTGGTGGCGAGGGTGGTGGAGGAGCAGGCCTCGCTGTACCACGGCACGTTGCCGTACTGGGTGCTGCTGCTGATGGAGAGGGTGTAGATGCTGTTGGTGTAGCCGTCGCAGTTGCAGCTGTCCTTCTCCCGGCCGCCGTTACCCGACGCCCAGACGAAGATGGAGCCCAGGCCGCCGCGGCCCTGAAACCGACACGCACTTCATCACCACTGGACGCCGAGACACCGACCGGGAAAATGTTCAGAAGCAGACCGGACGGGGCTACAGACGACCGGGGACCGGATACAAATCAAACTGCAAGCTGCCACGCCCTGCCACATTACAGCATTTACCAGACGGCCGTATCCAGAGCCACTTACAACGTGCTTCCATGTCACCATGGATGAAGTGATCAGTTCTGGTTCACCAGGACCACCAACTATGAATACAACCTTTTTATTCACTCTGTTCTAGTTTCTATACAGAAGTCAGACAAGAAGAAGGTTACAAGTTCATCTAAATCTTCTCTAAAGAGGAAGGTGTTGAGCTGCCATGTGAAGGTGCTCAGTGACTGAGCTGGAAGTTCATTCCACCACCGAGGGGCCAAGACGGAGAAGAGTCTAGATGAGCGTCTTCCTTTTACCTTCAGATGAGGAGGGACCAGGCGAGCAGTACTGGAGGCTCGGAGTATACCAGGTGCAGTGTGAGGTATAATAAGGGCTGTGAGGTATGATGGTGCTACTCCATGTTTGGCTTTGTAGGCCAGCATCAGTATTTTGAACCTGATGCATGCAGCTACTGGGAGCCAGTGGAGGAACGTAGCAGAGGGGCGGTGTGGAGAACTTGGGAAGGTTTGAAGATCAGTCGTGCTGCTGCATTTTGTATTAGTTGTAGAGGTTGGATGGAACATAGTTGTAGACCAGCTAGAAGGGAGTTGCAGTAGTCCAGTCGTGAGATTACTAAGGACTGAACCAGGATCTGGGAGGCCTGGGTTGATAAGGGCGGATTCGTCTGATATTGTAGAGAAGGAATCTACATGAGCGGGAAAGACTGCTGATGTGAGTCGAGAAGGAGAGTTGGTTGTCTATCGAACGTGATCGTTCGTTAGCAGCCCACGCCGGCCAGCGAGCATCAGGTCCGGATGCAGCGTTACCTCGGTGACGCCGCGCAGGAAGGCTTCCTTCGCCAGTTTGGCCGGCCCGTCCACCGTCTTCCCATCATCCTCTGGGCCCCAGCTGGCGCTGTAGATGTGGATGTGCTGAGGATTCCGGCTCAGGGACTGCGCCTCCACCATGTCTGTGACCTCACCGTCCAGCATCCGGACTCCTGCACGCAGAGACACACAGAACCAGAACCAGCGTGTAAACAAGCGGGCGAGAAATTCCAGAGGGTATGTGGGCGGGGCATCTGCGCATCACCACGCCCCCTGAAAGCTGCACTGTATCCTGCGGGAGGAAACTGTTTAGGGGCTAAACGGAGCGCCTAAATGAAAACGTTTGAGCGGCTCGGCATCAAAGCTTCCAGCAGCTCTGTAGTGGAGGACAGAGGCGTGAGGAGACGCATAATTACAGAGCTGAGACACCAGCGGCAGGACGGGGCGCCTGGTGAGACCCCCAGATGAACCGAGCAAACGGAAAAAACGGCAAGTATCATCCCTGCACTACACAAGAAGAAATACATTAAATGTCTAAATATTAATGGAACATTTTGTATTTGTTAAATATGTGAAACATGGATATAAATACAATAAAAAAAACACACACACACACACACAGCTGCTCTTTCTTAGTGTGTGTGTGTGTGTGTGTGTGTGTGTGTTTTTTTTCCAGAAAAGGAACAGTCCCATGGGGCTTGTGGTATAAAGCAGCGCAGCATATAATTAATTCATGAAACAAAAGACGAGCATGCATGCAGTGTGTGCACACGTACACACACACACACACACACACAGAAATGTGTCTCTGGATCATTCAAATCAATTCCTCATGAGTTAAAAGCCCAGAAGTGAGGAAGTGTTCCGGTGGGACGTGTTAACGCTCCGTTCAGAGGCTGATCCAAAAACAAACAGAGACAGGGAGGGTGTGTGTGTGTGTGTGTGTGTGTGTGTGTGTGTGTGTAATTAAACTGATAGTTAGACAAAGACACACCACATGCCAGAGAGTGAGTGCTGGTGAATTTTGATTTGCTCACCTCCAATCCTGGCGTCATAGGCCACACCCACTCCACAAATACCGTTGTTGGCCACAGCTGCCACCTCGCCGGCACAGCGCGTCCCGTGTCTGCGGAGAGGAACATGAAAGCGTCACCCATCCTGTCTCGGGGATCAGAACCTCAGGTTCTCTCTGTAGCAGAGCGTGGTATCCCGATTTACAGCCCGACAGAGTAAACTGGGTGGTGGTAGCCTAGTGGGTAACACACTCGCCTGTGAACCAGAAGACCCAGGTTCAAATCCCACTGACTAACATTGTGTCCCTGAGCAAGACACTTAACCCTGAGTGTCTCCAGGGGGGGACTGTCCCTGTAACTATAAAAAGTAAACTGAAGTGATTGTCACATGTGATACACAGCAGCACAGCACACGGTGCACACAGTAAAATGAGTCCTCAGCATTTAACCATCACCCTGAGTGAGCAGTGGGCAGCCATGACAGGCGCCCGGGGAGCAGTGTGTGGGGACGGTGCTTTGCCCAGTGGTACCTCAGTGGCACCTTGGCAACCTTCTGATTACGGGGCCACTTCCCACCACTGCCCCAAATGTAAACTGGTCAGTCCACCAGAGATCTAATTTCTAATTTCCTGAAGAATCAGCAATGACCTGAAACCCGACACCATACAGAACAGTAGAAGGTCAGGAACAGGGCGTCATGGAAGGTATCATCACCATCCATTCCATCTGCATGGGTGTGAGGATCTTCTGAACACCGATCACCACATCAGGACAGAGACACCTGAGCCAACGCCGCACCTCCTGAAACCCAAACTGGCGAAAGGAAGCCGAGCCGCGTGGCGAGTCAGCAGGCACCACGGGTACAGAAGCGGTGGAGGAGTTGAGAAGGATCAGAGCTGCTCAGACGCTCCACATCTTCAGTGCTCCTGACTGGAGGAAGGTGGAGGAGCAGCAGCACCAGGCTGCAGAAAACCCCTGACACACACCGCAGGCTGTCAGAACACGGTCGCGTCTCACATGCCTGGTTACGGTGTGTGTTGTGTGTGTGTGTGTGTGTGAGGAGGCCTGCAGGCACTGGAGTGCAGTGGGGGAGAAACACGGCCGTCACAAACACACACGGGTCACCACGATTCCACGATCAATCACAGAAAAACGGTGTTGGAGTTTTATTTTCTGGTTATTTCTAATAAAAAAATAATAATAATAATAATCAATCTGGATTGATTATTATGTGAATCAGGACGGTTCCACCATTCACCATTTTCATATTCAGACTGAGGATGATATGATCATGACCATCGGGAAAAGGTCACAGATTCTGACCCCCATGCTGAAGATGGGGTTGCCAGGAGACCCGCAGGCAGAGAACCGAGATAGGGAGACGCACGGGTCACCCGTGGCAACCGATTCCGGACGACACTGTGCCAGGCGCTTATCGTGGTGTCTCAGCCCAGTGCATTCTGGGACGTTGGAAGCACCGGCAGGACTCCACGGCTGGGGCTGGTGAACGTCTGAACACCCCAGCTGAGAGTTCTTACAACCTCCTCATCCTCAGTTGGAGACTCGTGTTACTCCTGGGTTCAGCCAATCAGACGCACAAGCGTAGCCAGAGGAGAGCATGCTGGGTAAAAAACAGACGAGTGTGGGATTACCGAGCACAGAGGCAGCTCAGGTCCCACCAGAGCTGCGGACGAAACATCTGTACAGGCAGAAAAGACCTCTTTATATCACACACACGGGGCACAACGACATAAAAATAATCAACCATTTCACAGATATGAACGTACTAATAATTGATCACAATCTAATATGGGCTGCACGATTTGAGGAGCTGTATTCGGGACCATTTCTCTGTGCTAATTCAGGTCCTGGTTGATTAAATCGCAGGTAGAACCGCAGCACGAGTTCAGCTGTCTGCATTTTCACTCGGTTTTGCGCGGTGGTGTGGTTGGAGGACCCTCGTTAGGATG
This sequence comes from Denticeps clupeoides, assembly GCF_900700375.1. Classification (NCBI taxonomy): domain Eukaryota; kingdom Metazoa; phylum Chordata; class Actinopteri; order Clupeiformes; family Denticipitidae; genus Denticeps; species Denticeps clupeoides. Next base: position 166,783 of record NW_021630058.1, on the reverse strand, counting down.
AATCTGAACTGTAGAACCTCCTCACAGGCCACAGAGGAATCTGCAGACTGCTCATTAAATGTTACACACACACACACACACACACACACACACACACACACACACAGACCCCTCAGCACGTTCCCCTTCATTTTGCGAGCCGAGCTCAGCACTTTTCGGTGAGGAGCGTCTCCTCGCATCTAAATAAGCGGCAGAGAGTAAAACTCCACCCATCAAACACCCATCCGCTCTGTGAGACGACCGCACCCATCCGGCAGAGTGTGTGTGTGTGTGTGTGTGTGTGTGAGATAGTTGGACCACAGTAAAGGTTTTCATTAGAATAACCGGAGTAAGGATGGGAAAATGGTGTAATTTACCTATCGGGCCGCCTACTCACTGGTCCATTGTTCAGTGCGGGAACCTGAAACCCTGGAACCGGTTTACATGACGCCGTGCGTCTGTCTGACTATTTTGTGCTCAAAGTTGACTTTATTTGAACTTTGACCTCTGCACGCTGTGCCATATTGTCAGGCGCCCTACAGAGCAGCTCTGAAGCGCAGACGGAGGAGAAGTTGATTGCAGCAGTGGGTTGTGGTCGAGATGGGCTTGTCTGCAGAGGACCTGACGTAGCATGAGATCTGCAGGCCACGGCAGGGCGGAGAACAAACCGGCAGCAGTCAAGTTGCACCGAGAGCGAATGTTGAAATAGATGATGGCGTAATTACTATATCCAGTTGTAATAATTTAACCAAATACGTGATTGGTGCCACGCCTACTTTTTGCTTTCTGATTGAAGCACTGCTGCATTACACGTTCATCTGTTCAAACAATGACACGCAAGTATAAACAACATGTTCTATGTCCAGCCATCATAGCGCTCAGGAAGGAGACGGCTCCTCAGTCCGAGAGACGAACGTGTTCTGGTGCGGAATGTGCGCATCAACCCCCGGAACAAAAGCAAAAGAACCTTGAGAAGATGGCGGCTGAAGCTGGTAAGAGTGTAGCACCATCCACAGTGAAACGCAGTGCGGAAAAAAGCCATTAACTCCAAAAGCCACGTAAAAAAGCCACACAGGGACAAAGACCCTAGTTTCTGGGGACATGTCCTGTGGTCTGACGAAACAAAACTGAACAGTTTGGCCATAATGACCATCGTCATATTGGAGGAAAAAGGCCACCATCCCACCTGTGAAGTACGGAGGGTGGCAGCACCGTGTTGTGGGTGTTTTGCTGCAGGGGGGACTGGTGCACTTCACTTGAAACCCTGAAGTCAAAGCCTGGGTACACATGGGTCTTCCAAACGGACCATGACCCTGAGCATTCTGCAAAGTGGGTTACAAAGCGGCTTAAGGACAAAGTCCAATGTTTCGGAGTGGCCATCACAAAGCCCTCATCTCAATCCCATAGAAGACTAGTGGTCAGAGCTGAAAAAGACGTGTGAGAGACATATCCTGACTCGGTTACACCAGTTCCGTCAAGAGGAACGGGCCACAATTCCATTAAACTGTTACGACAAGCTTGTGGAAGGAGACCCACGGCGTTCGCGTCAAGTCAAGTGGTTTGAAGGCGATTCTACCAAACACAAAGCAAACGTATGTAAACTTTTGACTTTGAAGAAAGTAATAACAAAGATATAAGGAAAAATTATTTTGACATTTGGCAAAAAGAAATTATTTTGGGAATCTGAACAGGCCTAAAATTGATCAGGTTCAGTATGATTCAATGTAATAATACAGTATTTTATACCGCGCGTAAATGTTCGGTTTGAACTGTATATTGTCATGTTGCTGCTACTTGTTTGTCTAGTTTGCCTCGACCTGCACGATATTGTGTGTCGGAGCACAACATGTCGTGTGTTATTCCATATGCACCATTTTTTTTGCACACTGCGAATCCCTGAATGAAATCTCGTCTCTCCGTGTACTTGTACAAGGTGAGAGGACCATAAATTTGACTTTGACACTGAGCCTCCATTAACATTTACAGCATTTACCAGATGCCCTTATCCAGACAGACTTACAGTAGTTACAGGGACAGCACCCCCCCTGGAGACACTCAGGGTTAAGAGTCTTGCTCAGGGACACGATGGTAGTAAGTGGGGTTTGAACCTGGGTCTTCTGGTTCATAGGCGAGTGTGGTACCCGCTGGGCTTCTACCACCCTTCACGTCGCGTTTGGTCCAAAACAAGAATAACGTAATGCGGCACATTCAAAAATCATGGCTCGCCCATCCCTACACGAGAAGGTGTACGGATGTGGTCCAGCGACGTACCGGTTGTCGTTGACTTGTGTGTATCGCGGCTGAGGATCCGGATCTCCATCGTTCACATCATAACTGGCATCGGGATCCTGCAAAAAATAAATAAAACGATCCGCATCAAGACGAGAGGAGACATGGAGGGAACGAGGGGTCGAGTCGTTGGGTTCGGATGCTCACATAGTTGTTGATGAGGTCTGGGTGATTCTTCTCAATGCCGTCGTCAGGATGGAGACCACCACGCCCTTCCCGGTGAAGCCCTGTTCCCACGCTCCCGTGGCGTTCAGGTCGTGGCGATTCGGGGTTCAACTGATGGAGGGGAAAAAAAAAAAAAAACGTGTGAGGACACGTCCACAGCAGGATTTCTTCTTAAAAGTTTGTTTTCTGTGACTTATTCCTGTCAGGCTGCTGCTATTAAATGATTCATGATCCCAGATTTCCATAAGCAAACGACATCGGAAAACTGCAGGAACCCGGAGATCCAACATCAATCATTCATGAAAGAGCGGAAAAGTTCCAGCAGTGAGAAGTTCTGAGAAGAGTCACAACTCCAGCTGATAAATGTCCCCATTCTGACACCAACTGCAACACCTCCACTATACCACCAATCTGCTCCACTTTCACCACATACACCACACCTCTGATCTTCTCCAGCTCCTCCACATACAATATAGCCCCACCACCTACACTGCCAATCTTCTCCACCTGCACCACATACACTACACCACAGATCTTCTATGGTTCCTCCACATGAAATATACCTCAACTGCCAATCTTGTCCACCTTCACCACACCTCCGATCATCTCCAGCTCCTCCACATACAATATAGCCCCACCACCTATATTGCCAATCTTCTCCACCTGCACCACATACACTACACCACCGATCTTCTCCAGCTCTTCCACATACACCGGCCCCCTTATACTGCAGCACTACTCCCCTACACCACCTACAGGATCACCAACCCCCAACATGAAGCAATATATCGCTGGTCCCCCGAACCACCTACATTACTGGACAAAAGTTTTGAAGCAGAGCATTCTGGGAGCTGACCTCTCCCACCCAGAGGGACACTCCGCCTCAAATCAGAGGAGCGGAAAATTGAATTCATCCACCATGGTGCCCTCTGAGGACCACCTGACCAACCTATATACTTCATACACACACACACACCCCTGCTCTCAGTCTGTGTGTGCGCATTAGCATCTGGGTAAGAAGTTTGGACTTTGGGGCAGTGGTGGCCTAGCGGCCCCACAATCAGAAGGTTGCCGGTTCGAATCCCGATCCGCCAAGACTGAGCAAAGCACCGTCCCCCACACACTGCTCCCCGGGCGCCTGTCATGGTGCCCACTGCTCACTCAGGGTGATGGTTAAATGCAGAGGACACATTTTCAATGTGTGCACCGTGTGCTGTGCTGCTGTGTGTCACGAGTGACAATCGCTTCACTTTAACTTTAACTCCATCGTACGCTACGTCAGTCCTGGGTGGTGGGTGTGTCTTACGTGTGCAATAATCATATCGACCACCAAACAAACAGATGATGATGATGATCAGCTTCTCCGTTGGGATTGCGAAAGCTCTCGCCCTCTCGGGAAACAACACCGCAACAATTCAGTCACACCATTCAGGGGGGGAAGTGTGTGAGTGTGTGAGTGTGAGCATCTGTAGAAAGTACACACTTCAGATGCTCTTGCTGCAGATTTGCTCATCAGATGAAGCCGCCGCCGCCGCAGCAGCAGCATCGTTCACGGCGCCATTCCCACGCTGTTCTGCAGCTAATGAGCAGAAGGGGATTGTGGGAGGCACGCTCCAACCAAACCTTCTGGGTGCTTCTTTCATAATCACCACGCTCTATTTTTACCTGAACACACACACCACACACTTATTACACTTTACTGATGTAACAAGTGTGAAACATGAATTATAAAACTCTCCACGTAACAAGACCTTTCAAACCAAAACGTACACCCAACCGACTGGGCCAGCGGTGGCCTAGCGGTTTAAGAAGCGGCCCCGTAATCACAAGGTTGCCGGTTCGAATCGTGATCTGCCAAGCACCGTCCCCACACGCTGCTCCCCGGGCTCCTGTCATGGTGCCCACTGCTCACTCAGGGTGATGGTTAAATACAGAGGACACGTTTCACTGTGTGCACCGTGTGCTGTGCATCACTTCCTTTTTTTTTTTTAAATTTTAAACAGAACTGCAGCTCCGGCCCTCAAACACAAGGGGGCATCAGAGACCCCGGCCTCTAATTTATGGTTACACACTGCCACGACGCGTTTAACGACTAACTCGCCACGACCTTCATTTACAGGACGGTGACGGTGTGGACATGTCCAGGAGATGTAGGGTCATGGATGGGACGGGGGGGATTGTACGATCTCCATTAACGGTTGTTGTGTTTGTGTCTATTTTACGTTTAAACTGAGACGCGCGGCTGCTGAGGCGCCGGGACGTGGAAGCGATCGAGGCGACGCCGCACGACGAAACTGGAGAGCAGAGAAATGGCGGGGAAATTGAGCGGAGGAGGGTTGGGAAGTGTGCTGCACCTTTACAACCAAAGCAACGTGTAGCAAATGATGCCGCGGTGTTAGATGCTTCAGTCTGGCAATATCAGAAAAAAAACAATAATAATCGGTCGTAACTTTAAATTGTTCAATATGGGAAAGTATATTGTGATTTTCTATTTTTGTCCTCGGCGTGGAGAACATTCACCTGCATTCACATAAATTCAACCGTTCAAATGAAGGTGATAGAACGTTGAAAAGTGACGTGATTGTCATTGTGAGACACTGCAGCGCAGCACACGGTGACACGGTGAAATGTGTCCTCTGTATTTAACAATCACCCTTGGTGAGCGGGAACTGATTACTGGCCGTATAATCGGTGCATCGTGATGCAGACGTGGATAATTCTGCATGGATGTGGTGCAGAACATAATCAATTACATCATAATCACGTTGTTGGTGATTTTCTGACGGCGGCATGAAAATGCTTGTTAAAAAGGCTGTTTTCTGTTGTTCTGGTCTGTGATTGGTTGGTTTTCTTTATAACAAGAGCGCCAAGAGTTGAGCGAGCGTGCAGGTGAAGTAGATCTCTGCACAAAATTTCACGCTGTGTTCGCTCAAATGTGGCACAACTATACCAAGTAGGGTACAAGTAGATCCCGCCATCCCGCCGGGGTACATTTACGGCATTTGGCAGACGCCCTGATCCAGAGCGACTTACAACGTGCTTCCATGTCACCATGGATGAAGTGGTCAGTTCTGGTTCACTAGGACCCCCCAACTATGACTACAATCTTTTTATCACTCTGTTCTAGAAGTCAGACAAGATGAAGGTTACAAGTTCATCTAAATATTCTCTAAAGAGGAAGGTGTTGAGCTGCCGTGTGAAGGTGCTCAGTGACTGAGATGGAAGTTCATTCCACCACCGAGGGGCCAAGACGGAGAAGAGTCTAGATGAGCGTCTTCCTTTTACCTTCAGAGATGGAGGGACCAGGCGAGCAGTACTGGAGGCTCGGAGTATACCAGGTGCAGTGTGAGGTGTAATAAGGGCTGTGATGGTAGGATGGTGCTACTCCATGTTTGGCTTTGTAGGCCAGCATCAGTATTTTGAACCTGATGCGTGCAGCTACTGGGAGCCGGTGGAGGGAACGTAGTAGAGGGGTGGTGTGGAGAACTTGGGACGGTTGAAGATCAGTCGCGCTGCTGTATTTTGTATGAGTTGTAGAGGTGGGATGGTACATAGTGGTAGACCAGCTAGAAGGGAGTTACAGTAGTCCAGTCTTGAGATTACTAAGGACTGAACCTGGGTTGACAGATAAGGGCGAATTCATCTGATATTGTAGAGAAGGGTACAAGTAGATCCCGCCATACCGCCAGGGTACAAGTAGATCCCCACCCAATGAATCACGATGCATCAATATTGAGGCATTGATGATCGGAATCGAATCATGAGACCAGTGAAGGTTCACACCTCTAGTGCTGTTAGTGGGCGTGGTCACGATTGTGTACAAGGGGTATTAGGAGAGTAGAGAAGGGAGGGAAACGGAGGAGATGGACGCTGCGCTATACCCTCATTAACTTTGTTCATAAAAACATCATTAAAGTTCAGAACTAATTACACACCAACTAAAAAGGGCCGGAGGGCAGAACGGTACCTGCAAGTAGCCACTTGCTTGTACCTGTTAATCTGTGTAGATCCTGACCTCACGTCTGACTGGTGGTTCTCAGCAGTCGCGTGTTTATTCCTCGCAGGCAGGTCTGAGTAATAATATGGTGTTCTCGGTGGAGCTCGGCTGTTACATGAAGGTGTGAGTTGAGGTGGAGCAGGGATTATAGGCAGGTAAACACAGCTGCGGCGGCCATTATTCTAGCACGCACAGGCGCGCACACACGCACACACGCACACACACGCATGCACGCACACACACACACACACACACATGCACACACACACGCACTAAACTAGAGCGATGAAGCTAGTCCGCTTGGAAACATGCAGGGACACAAACACACACAGACACACACACACACACACTAAACTAGAGCAATGAAGCTAGTCGGCATGGAAACATGCAGGGACACACACACACACACACACACACACACACACACACCTTAAACTAGAGCGATGAAGCTAGTCCGCTTGGAAACATGCAGGGACACAAACACACACAGACACACACACACACACACTAAACTAGAGCAATGAAGCTAGTCGGCATGGAGACATGCAGGGACACAAACACACAGACACACACACACACACACACACACCTTAAACTAGAGCGATGAAGCTAGTCCGCTTGGAAACATGCAGGGACACAAAACACACACCACACAAAAATTGCCAACAATGGGCTTCATTCATCAAGCCTTTCAAACCCCATTCATTAACTCTGCAGAAAGGAACAAAAAAACTTCCAGAACATTGTTCTGCATTCTTGTTGGACTATAAAACGAACCCGAACCCGCTCATTTCAAGACTAATTAAAGCGGAATAACGTTCTTTTGCAGCGTTTTTTTGGCCTCGATCCGCAACGTAAGGCCGTCGGAGACAGACATCGTGGGTGCCGTTTCTGAGACCACCGAGGCCGGTAATAACAGCGAAGTAAAAACAGGACCATTTCAGAGAGTACTTAACCAACACACACACACACACACACACACACACACAGCTGTTTTGTGTTTGTCTGGCTACATTAATGAGCTCTCGTCTGTCTTACATAATTGCAGCATTAACAAGGCCAGAAGAAGCCAGAAACGGCTCGTAATTAAAAGCGAAACGCAGACTTCACTCCACATTCCTGCATGAGTCTCCACACGTACGGCCCACCGCCGCAGCTTCCACGGAAGTGGACTGCAGGGGAAAACGCCCCTGTGGGTGCAGATGGTGGGTGAAGATTATCTGGAGTCGCGTCTCGTCACCGCGTCTTTCTATCTGAGCCAGTAAAACCAGCAACAAGACAGAGGAACCCATGCCAGTCGCGAGTTGGAGAGCCTGGACGGAGCAGATCCAAATGACCTCTGACCTTTAAGTGTAAAAACTCACCAGGTACCACTGCTGAGCGAACTTGGGGTCGGTGGGCTCTGAATAAACGTCCCTCTTCACCCGGCGCTTCACCACCTGCTGCTCCAACCACGTGACCTACAAGGGAGACACACGCACCACGAATGAGGCAGATACATCACAGTTAGAAAGACATTTCTGTCCACTGATGGACATTTTGTGGGACGTGCTTTGGTTCAGTTGGCAAAAAACGAAATAAAAGCATGAAATTTGGAAATGCTGTATCTGTTTAGCACACACACACACACACACACACACACACACACACGGTCGTCCAGCTCCTCCCATGTTCCTATGATTCGCTGAGTGGAGAAAAAGGGCGGAGCTCCAGCACCATTCGCGACATTCTGAGGTGAAACGAGGGTCATGGTCCAAGCGGGAAGAGGGACTAAATTCAGCTACTATTACACACACACACACACACACCACACACAAATTTACGATGCAAACAATCAGATGGAAATAGAACAATGTGAGAGAGGAGTTCAGGTTTTCTTATGATCTTCTCATCACCTTCCTCTAGTATGATGACGCATAAAGACAGAGAAGACTTGCACAGATAACCCAGAATGCACTGGGCAACGCGACCGGTGTAAAAATGAGCATCATGTGACACGCACACGAGACCAGGCTGTCGGCTTGGTGAGAAGGAATGAAATCACCATCTTTTCCTCAGGAAATCTTCTCTTATTAGACGTGATCCATAACGGAGATGATTTGTAGATGAATTATCAGACCCTGGCCTACATCAGAGGCACATCAGTCATCATTGATTTGACAATGTGCTTCTGAGCGTTTAACGTCCCTGCCTTCATTTATTACCTCCTCTGCTCTCAATTAACCCTCCTCATGACCTCCGCCGCTGCATTTAAAGCTCCTTCAGAGTGCTGAGACGAAGTCTTGTGAGAAGCGTCTGGTGTCTCCTGCGTCATCAGAAGCGCTCCAGTCGAACAGGGAACGTTTATTTGCAGTGGCAGGGCCACCCCGAGTCACCCGGTCAAGTAAACAGTAAAAAGACCTCCATCTCTCTTCTCCTCATCCACAGAACATGTGTTCCAACCAGCTTGGGCATCTCCACCCGACGTCAGCAGCATCGTAATTCCACCACCCCTCACGGCACCAACTTCTCACCACTAGTTACTGAAAACCAGCAGCTTGTGAAGCTGGTCCAAGACGGAAGAGCACAAAGTCCCAGGTTGGAACCCCACCATCGTGTCTCCAGGGGGGGGACTGTCCCCGTCACTACTGACTGCAAGGCGCACTGGATAAGGACGCCTGGGCATGTTACATCAACCTCTACAGAACGGACTGGACCAGAACACCTAGTTGATTGGGTGCTGACGGGGAGGTTCTGTCCATCCGTGGACGCAGGGATGATGGACTCTCCGACCGGCGCTGCCCGTCAAAACGTCTCAGGTCTGCAGGCAGCTGCCAGGTTTCAGAACGTCCAGGGATGAGAGAACCGGCGAGTTCTCATCTTCTCAGACGAGCTCCTCTCTGAGGAGGCGGCGGCGGGAGCCTGGCAGCAGCAGATGTTGGAGCCCATGATGAATAACACAAGACATCTCCAGCTCCCGCTGGATGGGATCTTCGACCTGCAGAAGACTTTTCTTCCGATTGCAACAGGCAGGAGATGACGAGGTGAGCCTCAGGGCTCCATCTACCACAACATGGCTCGAGAAGGTAGGCCGTAGTTGATGTTTATTCATCACAGAGGGACTTCACATCTATCTTCCATGATGACATCCTTCATCTACGATACAGCTGCAGCTGAAAGCGGAACAAATAATGACGAGTTCATCCTGATACATGAAAAATGCAGAAACTGACGGATGATATCGGGCTTTTTGTAATGTGAACAACTCGAGATGATAAAGGACGGTCTCCCTGGCGGATGGCCGCGCTTCAGGAGAACCGGCGCCTGGAGGCCCTCGGCTGCGATGAGGGGCGCTGACAGGCCGCTTCTTCACACCGCGGGGTCCTCTCGTCCATCTCGTCCCCGGAGGGGCGGCCGGGCCGGGCGGGGCGGCGGGAGCTCCGATATCGCCGCCAAGTGGAGCCCTGCATCTGACCAGCCGAGGAAATAAAAAAAAAACAAGAAACTACCGGAAAGCAGCTAGTCGCGAGGCAGGGTCCCGGTGGAGGTTCCACGGACCTCCTGCTGCTGCTTACTGGAGCTGGTCACATGATCACCGGATCAGCGTGGTGGGGGTCATGCGGTGACTAGACGGCGGGCGGAAATGCTCGTTGTAAAACACACACACTTTACCTGCGGTTCCCCCTGCAGTCGAGCGTGGAGACCCCGATGGTCTGACAGGGAGCGCTTCACCACCCGGTGGTGCCGGAAGTGATAGTAGTCGCCGAATACCTGCAAGAAGAAAACACAGGAACTGTAACCAAACACAGACCAGAATCACAGATGGGTCCATGTTACAATCATGAAGACCCAGGTCAGGTCTCCCAACCTTGACCCCAAAAATGCCAGTAGCAAATGACCTCACCATAAATAACGAAAGGCCCGTAACGGCGTGGAACGCAGCGGCAGCGGGCAGCTTTTAGAGTGAAGTGATTGTCACATGTGATACACAGCAGCACAGCACACAGTGAAATTTGTCCTCTGTATTTAACCATCACCCTGAGTGAGCAGTGGGCAGCCATGACAGGCGCCCGGGGAGCAGTGTGTGGGGACGGTGCTTTGCTCAGTGGCACCTTGACGGATCGGGATTCGAACCGGCAACCTTCTGATTACGGGGCCGCTTCCTTAACCGCTAGGCCACCACTGCCCCTAGCTGAGCAGCTGGGCGTCACCATGGCGCTCAGACGTCTGGTTCCAGCTCTCAACATCTCACAGCGGCCAGAAAACGGAGGGAAAAGGGCCGTACACCCAGCTGGGCGTCTACAGCCGCGCGGGGACTTCTGGGTAAAATCCCGCGGCCGTAGTGTAATGGCGCAGCGCCACGTTTGGAGAACTGCTGTTGGGAATAACAGCTGCAGAAACACACACACACACACACACACTGAGATACGGTGAAGGTCATCGTGATAAATCACTGTGACCGCTACAGTCAAGGAGGGATCCAAAACAAAGTCCACAGTGAAGTCTGGACTCTGTGGGAACGTTCTCCGTGGACACAGTGATGCCCGGATCAGGGACTAAAATGACATCTTAATTAGTTCCTAAATTCAACACGAGTCAGAAATACACTGTGGCACGTACATTTACGGCATGTACAGTCAGTAGTTACAGGGACAGTCCCCCCCTGGAGACACTCAGGGTTAAGTGTCCTGCTCAGGGACACGATGTTAGTAAGTGGGGTTTGAACCTGGGTCTTCTGGTTCATAGTCTGACCCTCTAGGCGACTACCACCCGCGTGTAAAGCAGCAGCACGGAGAGCAGCGATTGGCTGGCGATCAACATGCGGTCAGCGCGCCGCAAATTACACAGGCGTCCAAACGCGGCAGCCCAGCACTCGGTCATTAGACTTAATTACGAGATGTGGATCACCGCACACGTTACGGCACTAACACACACACACACACACACACACGAGAAGCCAAATTCCTGTTCTGCACACCTACAAACACCAAGCACTGTTCTGTGCATGTGTGGTGTTGTTCTTCAAGGTTTCTATAACACTGGGATACACACACACACACACACACACACACACACACACACACACACACCGCTACGCTGCCAGTCTAGTCAGGCCAGATGTATCCTGTTTACCCAGAACCCCCCACGCCCTGATCTGACAGTAAAATGGCTTTGATGAGGAAGCGTTTTATCCTGAACAGCTCCTCTTCAGAACCGCTGCCATCCAGATAGGACGTCCACCGCCGCGTCATCGTCCCCGCGGCGTCAACATGGCCCCCCTCGCCGGCCGGCGCTCCGCCCTGCACTTATTCAGAGCAGGAGGGGGGGGGGGGGGGAGCAGATAATTCCTCATAATGACGGACCTCCGATGACTCAGGGGACACGCTATCATCACGCGGGGACAAGGACAGGCGGAGACCCCGCCCACTCACCAGAGTCAGCCTTTCACTACGTCTACAATACACACACATTTATCAAAAGGGAAACATGACCTTTAGAATTCAGCTTACTGGAGCGTTCCTCTAACATTACAACGACTTTACTAGACTTTACTCATGAACAAAATCATAAATTAACATAATCTATAAAATAAATAAATAAACAAATAAAACAAACAAACAAAAACCAAAACCAGTAGCATGTCTCCGACACACACACACACAGTCGGCAGTCCATTTAACGCATAAGGCTGAGAACCAATCACAGCATGATCCTGGAGCAGGTATAATCCCGCCCACAAATAAAGCCAAAACCAGTAGCATGTCTCTGACACGGAGGCCAAGGGTCACTGCAGTGGACAAACACACAGTCACCAAACCATCTAACGCACATGGCTGAGAAACTGGTGGAGAACCTGGCGAAGAACCTGGCAATCTCTGAATCGAACCGCTGTGCCACCTCATCGATCAGGTCCATCATGATCAATCACGGTGAAGAAATCAAGTAAAGTGAAGTGATTGTCACATGTGATACAGAGCAGCACAGCACACGGTGCACACAGTGAAATTTGTCCTCTGCATTTATCCCATCACCCTGAGTGAGCAGTGGGCGGCCATGACAGGCGCCCGGGGAGCAGTGTGTGGGGACGGTGCTTTGCTCAGTGGCACCTCAGTGGCACCTTGACGGATCGGGATTCGAACCGGCAACCTTCTGATTACGGGGCCACCGCTTCCTTAACCGCTAGGCCACCACTTCCCCCGCAAGAAGCCGCAGCAGCGAGTGGGAACGTCCCTCCTTGACCACTTCACTGCCTTCCTCGTTCCTCAGATCAAGGAACCCTGCTTTCTCAAAAGCCTGTCTGTTCATCAGTCTGATGTGAGATGTAGATGTTCCTCCAGCATAATCATTGTGGACATTCCAGATGATGCAGTCTGTTGTATGGGAGGTTCCGAATGACTGAAGGAGAACGTTAGATGTTCGTGGAGAGAACTTGGTTATATATAAAGTCGCTGTAAATGGAAGGAAAAATACATAAAAGGCGGCCGTCGCGGAGACTTTTCCAGAAGGAAAGAAATGATTTCTGATGCGAAACCGCAAGCTCGGGTCCAGCGGCCAGGGAGCTCTAAAAATAACGTTAACTGCTGAGAACCGGAGATAAAGCGCAGACCAGACCCCCGGCTGGACCGGAGGCCCTCAGAACCCCGACACAAAGTCAGGTGGAAAAACGATCCAGACGTCCCCAAGCGCTGGGAATCGATGAGCGGCGATCTGGCTGATGAATTTCAATCAGGCGCCCTGAGGCGCTGGTGGTGGAGAAGTTCAACTCGCGTCATTAACCAGAGGAGAAGACCACAGGAACCTGGCGAATCAGCCAGAGCAAGAAGAACGAGTGAAGAATGGAATTCACCTGACTGAACACGGAGAACCTGATCCCTTCACCCAAACGCCACAAAACCACTTCAGGGTCCACAAACCACCAAACACAACTTGTGAACTTTGACCTCAATTCCATTTTCATCCAGCATCTGCTGTCACATGATCATGGTGCACAACGTCTCGCACACGCACGAACATCTTTATTAGAAGTTACGGAACTTTCCAGGTCTCGCGAGTCCTCAGACGCGGAGACGGCGTGGAGAGATAAGCCGGCTGCGGTCTGGTCTCGTCCCTCTTCCCGGCCTCCAGACTCGGAGCCCCACCTCCACGCCGGACCATTCCGCACGTGTTCCTCATTAGACTCCAGAACGGGAGGAGGGGAACGTCTGAAGCGCGGCCCTTCAAAGCGGCATAACGAGCGGCTGGCATTCAATCAGGGGCTCTGGTTGCGTAACCGGCCAACTCGCACGCGGAACACGGTTCTCCAGCCCACGTCAAGTCCTCAGAGGACGCCCAGGTTCTCCTCGAGGAACACGGGAGACGTTCCGGTCGTGCAGAAACACTCCAGCAACAGATCAAGACGCGAAGTAATGATTTAGTTGGACGGTGGGACGGAGGACGCGCAGGGAACGAGGCAGAACGTCCTGAAATGTGCGGCACAGAGAGCGTTTCGTGAGGTCGCTGCAGCACGACCACGGACGTGTTGTCCACCATTGTTGTATGTAGGACACATTTGGGGTTAAAGGTCAGGTTGGAGGTTGACTGCTTTGCCGTTCACACGGATACGGTCACTGAAAATCCCCCTGGGTCCCCTGATCGGACAGAAATGTCCCCCTGTCCCCGGGCTCTGTATCGGGTCCACTCCAGTTTTAACCGCGGGAGATAAAGGCCTCAGACGTCCCATCATCAAGTGCTGGAGATCAGAGGCGGAGCTCCTCCTTTCGCCACGACTGGACGAAAGACCAGAAAGACCCCCGCGCCCACGCGTCTCCTCCAGGAGCGGTGGAGGAGGTGCAGGTTCCTTCTGCAGCACGGGGGGGTCGCTTCGTTTCTATTTTAATTTCACTTCATTACCGCGCGGCCCCACGGCACCCTGGGGAGACACGGCGCAAATGAGGCCACGGTGCAGAAGAGGACGGTTACAGGAACACACACACACGTTGATCTGGTCTCCATGGGGTCTCCATGGGGTCTCCATGGGGTCTCCATGGGGTCTCAGAGATAAAATCTGATTAAACGAGACAACCTGGCTGGCCGCTTTTCTGTAGAAACGGTGATGAGCTTCCAACGAGAAGCAGATCCCGCCCGTCGTCACCTGGCAGCTACGGTTCTTCAGCCCAGGCACATCTGGCCACCGGCCCCGCCCCCGACCACCACATGGCACCAATTCGGCCAATTAAGAGGTCAGCGCCCGACGGCGAGCGCAGACGGGGCCCGAGCGGCCCGCCGAGGCGCGACTGGCCAGATGTGCAACGATTAAAGATTAGCGCCACCGTCCTGACTCCGCCCACCTTCTGCAGGGACCAACCACAACTAATTATTTCCCGCCGGAATTTACTACCAGAAAGTCCTGTCTGTCTGGGTGGAGGAATTCAAGGCTTTAACCTCCACCAGTGGTTTCTGCTCAACTCTTCTTCTGCAGACGACCTGAGATCTTTACTCTGATGGGAAACCAGGTTCCAGACCTGGTTTGATCCAGACCAGACGTGCCATTCTACAGTCGACACCTTAACAGGACAGGAAACAAAAGAACTGTGTGTGTGTGTGTGTGTGTGTGTTTCTACCCCAGGTGTGAGTGGGGGGTGGGTTCTGCTCTTTTCTGGAACATTCCACGTCCTCCCTGGGGGTCATTTTCTAACTCCTCAGAACGTCCAAGAGGTCAGTTGTCAAGACAACGCCGTAGAAAGCCCACAGTAACCCCGCCCCCCAACTCCTACATGAACACGGACTCTCCTCTACAGAGAGGTTCTCAAGGGTTCCACGACCTGGTGCAAACCGGGAGAAGAAAAGAGCGTTTTATCAGGTCAGACATGACCAACGCAGGAGCCTGATACCAAAATACGATAATGAGGGGCTGGACGAGCCCCTCCCACCACTGGAAACTGGGGGAGGCGGAGCCCGAGGAGGAAGTTGTGACAGGCCGGATCAGCACGTCAAATCTCCGTTTGCATCTGTGATGAAATACTCAGCGTTGAGAAATTATTTCCCATAATCCCCGGCCTGCTGGCCAAGTCTGGCAGGGAAGCTCCTCCCACCGTGAAGTCCAGGACCTTGCCCTGCTCCACCACTCCACCCCCGGGCTTCCTCCACTGGAATGTGTGGCCAGGGAAGCCCCGCCCCTCGGGCTGCACGCGGCTCCGACAACAAACTCCATTCGACGCCGCGGCAGAGCGCCGTGATCGTGTTGCGTCACCGTGGTCAAAGGTCAGCAGGGTCCATCAGGACCTTCAGAGAACTCACCGACCGACCCGACCAGGAAGTGCGGCGCTGAGCTCATTAGCGGTTTAATTCGTTTCGTGTTTCTGCACTCGCCGCCCCTCGCGCCGCATTTCACGGCCCGCGCCGCGCCGAACGCGGAGTCGTGGCGAGATGTCCGGCCGGAGGGACGGAACTGAGACACGCCCGCTGCATGGCGGCTCTGGTTTCCTCTCCGCCCGACACGTCTGGAGAAGACACCTGATCCGCCGGAGCGGTGCCAGCCATCACCGCGAACCACGCCGGCTGCCAAGACACAAAGGCGCGGCTGAAACGCCGCCGCCGCCCCAAGATCACGGCGCAACAAAACAACGTTTAAAAGCCGAGCCCGACTCCACAGCCTGGTCTCATGATGTTCCTCAGAGAGACAATAAGCCGGTGAGCTCATGTCCTCGTGACCGCTCATATCTCCTGGACGTCTGGATGGCCTGTCTGTGGCAACACACTGCGGCCCAGGGACTTGGGAGTTGTAGGCGTGGCCAGGATTGGCCAGACGTTGACCCCGCGCCGGTCGGGCCTGAGAAGGCGGGGTTTTATTTTCATCTGGAGCTTCAGCACGATCTCGGTTCCAGCGTCGGATCTCCAGGCCTCTCCTGTGACCCTGAGCTCCTCTGATCGGCGTTTTGGAAGAGGAGGCAGATTATTTCATTTTAGGGATCACATGTAGACACACGGAGCCCCAACAAGGTCCAGCTGGAACCCCGTCATCATCCGCCTTCATAAGAACCAGACCGGGGCGCTGAGGTCACGTCAGAAGAAGCCGAGAGCAAAATCAAACAGAGCCGCGGCGTTGTCACCTACCGGCCGAATTTCTCAGACACGTCTCAGATGCGACTCGCGCCGGCGGCGAGAGCGTGTGACCCCGTACCACGGCACCATTAACACGCGCACAGACGGACCTGAAGAGGGTCCCCCCCCCCCCAAAAAAAAAAGGTGGGCGTGGTTCTACAGATGGGACCCGCCTCCCCCAAACCAGCAAACAAGCTGCCGTGCACGAACGACACGGTGACACGCAGAGCTATGGCGGTACAGACGTGGGGGCCAATTCTTCACCCTCTGGACCCTCAGGGGCCATTTTATCTGGAACAGCAAATATTGATTCAAGGTAGCAACTCGCCGACGGACGTGGAAAACGCCTCCTCACCTCTTCTCGCCGCTCTCCACCGGCTCCCGGTAGCTGCTCATATCGAGTGTAAATCCTTGATGGTGCCTACAGGGCTGTGAATGGAAGTTCTCCCTCTTACACCAACACACTACTAGCCAGATACACTCCTGCACGCCCTCTCAGATCTGCACACGAAACAAGACTAAAAAGTCCCTCTTCATGGGTTCTCTGATCCCAATCGACTCTGTTCTCCTTCATTGTCCCTGGCTGGTGGGACAACTTGTCCTGCTCCATTCGACTAGTAGAGACTACCACCAGCTGAAAACCCACTTGTTCAAAAAGTATTTCAGACGAATCCCCGGCAGGTTCTATTCCTGACAAGTTCAGCCTTATCGGGGCTCTTAGTTTTGTAACTCAAAATCTATAGAAACCGAATGAGAAGTCGCTGGTGTCCTCGTGTAAGTCGCTGTGGATAAAAGTAAAATAAAACGCCAGA
This sequence comes from Denticeps clupeoides, assembly GCF_900700375.1. NCBI lineage: Eukaryota > Metazoa > Chordata > Actinopteri > Clupeiformes > Denticipitidae > Denticeps > Denticeps clupeoides. Next base: position 149,482 of record NW_021630058.1, on the reverse strand, counting down.
GTGGGACTCCGCGAACGGCCCAGTCCGCCCCAGGGCTCATTTTTACTGTGGGAACGTGACCTTTCAAATCCGCCAACAATTAGCTGGTAATAAGGAGGCTCTTTTTTTTAACGACCCGGATCCAGCCTGTAGGCTCGGGGGGCCCGAGAACCCCGGCGGGGTTCCGAGAACTGCCGCGGAGGAGCGGCGAGGGCGGGGACGCGCCTTCGTACGCGCCGCTGCACGGCAGAGCTGAGAAAAATGTGGCGGTCGAACAGAAGGCGGGATGAAAGCTGGATGTGGCGGCGGCGCTGATGCTATCGGAGGAGCCGCATGGCAACGCACGGCCCGGTGAGCAGCGGTCCACAGAACCGCGGGCTGAAGGGAACAAACAGCCACTGTTGAGTAAATCACAGACCAGTTCATTGCTTTTTGATGGCAGGTCACATTCTAATCACTTTAAATGTGACATATTTCGGTGAAATCGACCATTAGAACGGATCTAGAGTAGACGCCCGTATCCAGAGCCACTTACAACGTGCTTCCATGTCACCATGGATGAAGTGGTCAGTTCTGGTTCACTAGGACCCCCCAACTATGAATACAACCTTTTTATTCACTCTGTTCTAGTTTCTATACAGAAGTCAGACAAGAAGAAGGTTACAAGTTCATCTAAATATTCTCTAAAGAGGAAGGTGCCGCGTGAAGGTGCTCAGTGACTGAGCTGGAAGTTCATTCCACCACAGAGGGGCCAAGACGGAGAAGAGTCTAGATGAGCGTCTTCCTTTTACCTTCAGAGATGGAGGGACCAGGCGAGCAGTACTGGAGGCTCGGAGTATACCAGGTGCAGTGCGAGGTGTAATATGGGATGTGAGGTAGGATGGTGCTACTCCATGACTGGCTTTGTAAGCCAGCATCTGATGCATGCCAGGTATTAACGCAGGTGGTGGTTCCTCAGGATAGATGATTGAATCAGGGGAAGCCACCAAACTCCAGTTATATGAGATCGAAGAGAACTAGATGCTGTTCAACAGTTACGTTCGAACGCCTATAGAACTTTAGAAGATCGATACCATAAAGAAAGCCGCTCCTGAACTGGTGTGGGTGTCTTATGTTCACGCAACTTCCTCAAGGTCATCTGGCCATCTTACCACAACTCAACTTTGGAGTTTTAATGGTGCATTTCTGACGTCCATATTCCGCCATCGCGGAAGGAGGAGGAGGAGGAGGAGACTCCAGGCCCAGGTACCAGGGTCGAGGACGACCAGGTGCACCCGTTCGAGATACCGGCGGGGGTGGGCGTGACTTGCCGATTTGGCAACTTGAAAACGCATCACAGCCAGTTTGCCTGGAGCTGTCTAAACGATGAACAACGATGTCGTCACCATTAATATTTCTACATCACAGTGCTTCTTCTCCGTTCTTCTCTGGCCACGTCCACCCACCCACAGTGACTATTCATTTACACGTGGAGATAAACGGAAGAACCCTAAATTAACCGTTTATCTGCGAAGGCCCGGCAGCCGCTCCACCAGCAGGTCTGGAGCTGATGAAGCTGGTTCTTCACTACATCAGTCAGCTCGCTAATCATAGAGCAGGGACCAGGATGGACCTGGGAGATGCACCCGTGTCATCCAGCAAGGAGGAGCCGATCAGGCCCAAGAAATCCAGGTAGCTTCGTCGCGTCCATCCGAATGGACATTAATATATTAATGCATTATTACCGGTGGAGGCTCGCCCTGAGCTGTACACCTGTTCCTACACCGCGCCGTGGGCCCGGCGGGACGAGGGGGCGGGACGAGACGCGAGAGACGGTCACGTGCTCCTCACGCAGCCATTACAGCTGGCCGAGGGGAGCGTCAGGAGGACGTCCAGAGAGAAGATGACGCTGAGACGACAGAGAGCAGCGTTGTTACGGCAACTGACGGAGCATGAAGGGCCAGACTGAATAATTAATTAACAGAAACGTGGAACCGGAACGTCAGCAGGACAAGGATCCCAGATTCTAAATCAATTTCCCCCGAAATACGGTCCAAAGTCAACATTGCAGACGCAGACACACACACACACACTCAGAGCCATCAGGCTGCGCGTGTGAAACGCTTCTGACAGCGACGTTCCCGGAACCGTCCCCGCCAGTCACTCGGGTCTCGTTACGCGCCCTGCGACACCTCCAACCAAAACAGTCAGCAGGACACAGACGGTCACATGACGCCGGAGCACCAGCCACACGCGGCCATTTAAAACCCAATTAATAAACGCTCGTACGGTACTCAGCCCTCTGGCCGCTTCTGAATCGGCTGGCTCGGTATGAAAACGGCAGCCACACACACGTCCGCGGCTCGGTACGTACGTGGCCGAGGTTGACGAAGCCGTGTTTCTGGGCCACGCGCTGGGCCTCCGCCGCTCCGCCGGTGACGTGGACGGCCCAGGTGTTGGTGTAGACCCTCTGGCTGAGGGCGGACACGGCGAGGGTCAGCAGCAGCGGCAGCGGCAGCAGCCGGGCGGGCCGGAGATCCATGAGAAAGCAGACGAGCCCGCCGCGTCCCTCGCAACAGGAAGCGTCCCCAGCGGCCCTGCGCCGGCCGAGTCAGCGAGGGTGCGGTTTCACCAGTTCAGGGGTCACCTGCGGGGAGGAGTAGAGAACATTCAGGTGCGGGGAGGCGCCCATTTCACTCCTCCGACACACTATGGGAGCGGAGGCCCAGGCCGAGGTATTATCTGAGCCAACATCAAAAATACAAGGGGACGAGAAACCGTACAATCGTGGCCAAGGGGTCCGACAACGACACAAATACTGTTTTACTTAAGTTTACTGCTTAAGCATTTTTAGATGTTTTTGTCAGTTGTTTCTGTGCTGTTTTTAAGTACAGGGTGGGCCATTTATGTGGATCCACCTTAATAAAATGGGAATGGTCGGTGACATTGAACACATTTTATAACTCATGAAAGAATAAAGTTACGTTAAAACCAAGCACACCATTGTTTTTCTTGTGATATTACCAATAAATTTGATGTGTCACATGACCCTCTGCCTATTGAACAAAACAAAAGTTGGATCCAAGATGGCCGACTTCAAAATGGCCACTATGGTCACCACCCATCTTGAAAAGCCCCCTCACATATACTAATTTGCCACAAACAGGAGGTTAATATCACCAACCATTCCCCTTTTATTAAGGTGGATCCATATAAATGGTCCACCCTGTATAATTACTGGCATTTTGTAAGATTCAAAGGCTTTCCCCCGGTCCTCAGAAGTCCAGTCCCTAAACTTTTTACAGAATATCAGTCGGTCCTTGATGGTTTTCTTGGAGAGAAACGTTTTCTTTGCTGCCCTTCTTGACACCAGACCATCCCTCCAGATGACTTCTCCTCACTGCGGGTGCAGATACCCTCCCACCCGCCTGCTGCCATTCCTGAGCAAGCTCTGCACTGGTGGCACCTTGATCCCGCAGCTGAGTATTTGTGTCACTCAAAACTTTTGGTAAGTGTAATACTTTTGGCCAAATGCTCACGACGAACTTCTTCTTTAGTAACCTCACGTAACGCTCACGACGAACTTCTCCTTTAGTAACCTCACGTAACGCTCACGACGAACTTCTTCTTTAGTAACCTCACGTAACGCTCATGACGAACTTCTTCTTTAGTAACCTCACGTAACGCTCATGACGAACTTCTTCTTTAGTAACCTCACGTAACGCTCATGACGAACTTCTTCTTTAGTAACCTCACGTAACGCTCATGACGAAATTCTTCTTTAGTAACCTCACGTAACGCTCATGACGAAATTCTTCTTTAGTAACCTCACGTAAAGCTCATGACGAAATTCTTCTTTAGTAACCTCACGTACGTAACGCTCATGTTGAAATTCTTCTGTAGTAACCTCACGTTACGTAACGCTCATGTTGAAATTCTTCTGTAGTAACCTCACGTTACGTAAAGCTCACGACGAACTTCTTCTTTAGTAACCTCACGTAACGCTCACGACGAACTTCTTCTTTAGTAACCTCACGTAATGCTCACGACGAACTTCTTCTTTAGTAACCTCACGTAACGCTCATGACGAACTTCTTCTTTAGTAACCTCACGTAACGCTCACGACGAACTTCTTCTGTAGTAACCTCACGTTACGTAACGCTCATATTGAAATTCTTCTGTAGTAACCTCACGTTACGTAACGCTCATATTGAAATTCTTCTGTAGTAACCTCACGTTACGCTCATGTTGAAATTCTTCTTTAGTTACCTCACGTAACGCTCATGACAAAATTCTTCTTTAGTTACCTCACATAACGCTCATGACGAAATTCTTCTTTAGTTACCTCACGTAACGCTCATGACGAAATTCTTCTTTAGTAACCTCACGTAACGCTCATGACGAAATTCTTCTTTAGTAACGCTCGTAACAAAATAAATCTTTAGTAATCTCTCAGAAAATAGAAGGAGCACAAAAACGAGACATCCTAGATCTGAATGAATTACAACAAAACCACACACAAAATGATAAATTAAAATCGAATTGGTCTGGATTTGGAGTCACACTCCAAATTAAAGTGGAACTCGCGCTCATCTCGGTACCTAACGGCAGTCAGGCCACCTCTGGTGAGCACATATTAACAATGGGGCCCCGTTAAGAAAGCGGCCCCGTAATCAGAAGGTTGCTGGTTCGAATCCCAATCTGCCAAGGTACCACTGAGGTCCCCTTGATGAAGGTCCCGTCCCCACACACTGCTCCCCGGGCGCCTGTCATGGTGCCCACTGCTCACTCAGGGTGATGCAGGGTTAAATGCAGCGGTGGAAAAATGAAGAAATCGGTGTGGCAGCAGCGGAGACTCAGAGCTCCTCGAGGAGGTGGTGAGAACTTCAGCTCAGTGCACCATCGCGAGCCCGAATTTCAGCAAGCTGAATAATGTCACTTAACATTTGGAAAGGACGTTATTTAAAATTGTTGAAATGATTTCACAGCAAAATATTCAGAAGAGTGAATAAAACTGAAACGGTTTAAAATTGTATTATTAGCGATACTTTACCTGCTTGTTTAGATTTTTTTAGATATTTTTTTTTTTATTTAAAATTAAAAAATTGGTTAACCCGTGTTTAATACGTTGTATTTTCGTGGTTTTATTCTCGCGTACGCCACAAATGTTCGATTTAACGGCCTTCGCTCTGACCGCCCGTTCACGCTGCGTAACCCACTTAAACACAAGAGGACTTGGTCTGCGGAATATTCCACAGGTCTCCGTATCGAGGGTAACCGCGTCACGGGAAGATCATCTGACATCTCGGCTAGAGGCGATGGGTTAGATTACGGACGAAGGTGGAGGAGATGAAAACGAGGTTGGAGGTGGAGGCGCTCCACAGCAGAGGAACCGGAGAGGAACCGGAGGCTCCACCTTCCGTGCAATGTTCATCTGAAGCCCCAGTGGGGAAGCCTCCCGGTTAGGACTTCAGAAGGCCCAGAAGATCTGGTTCCTGCGTTGACGTGGGGCCGTGAGGTTCGCCCTGGACACCCACCACAGCGCCTCAGAGCCGTTTTACAGGCGAGAAGATCTCACGAGCAAAGATCACAACTTAATAAAAGCTGAGAATTCTCAGATTATATGTTATAATGAAATGGACAAAAGCTTCAGAGTAAATACACAGATGTGGGATCTACGGCCCAGATGTGGAATTGCAGGAACGCCGCACCCACCGACGCAGGCATGAAGGAGAACCACAGCTGAGGTTCGAGGACGTCCCACCATGCATCTGGCCCGCGACTGGAACAAAATGGACCAAACCGAGAACCACGACACACGAAATCCTGGTATTTGCAAAGATTCAAATTCCAGCCAAATGAAGAAAGTGGCCGAGGGAGGAAGAACTGGGGAAAAAAAAAGAGAACGTTCCGATATCTCGTCATCAGCTACGTACAAGAACCATTTTCCATTTTAAATCCAGGCCAGGACGTTCATGGTCTCGGTACGTGTTCTATTCTCCACCAGAACCGGTGCAAAGACGTTAAAAAGCACCAACGGTGAGAACACTAGAGAAAAACATGCGAATAAATTGCATCATAATGAACCAGAGTTAAAACTCCTGTGAAAAAGAACGCTTCCAGGAGGCTCAATAATTCCCTTTCTGGGACTTTATCAGCGCGAACTGACGCCGGAGAAGAGGCACGAACCCGCGGCTCCACCGGCAGGTGTCCGGGCGGCCGGTCCGACAACTCACCTCCGGTCCGGCGCCGCCGCACCACGCCCGGCCTCACGCCTCTCCGCTCGGCCTTTTAACCCCACCTGAGCGGCGGGCGGAGTCGGGGGAGGACCGAGCGGGAGGGTCAGAGGTCAGGGGGCTCCGGGATGTTCGGTTTTACCGGGACCCGCGACACGTACCTGCGTTGCGCCGACCGGACCGGACCGGAGGAGTCGCGCCGGGAGAGTGCGGGCTGGGACGGAAGCGCCGCGGGGCTTTAATCGGCTCCTCCCCGCCGGGCGGGTTCCGAGTCGCACCAGAAAGTTTTTACAAAAGCAGCTCCGAAGTCGCACAAGTCGCCGTCACGCACCGGACCGACGGCGATAAAATTCTCTTGCGGAGAAACTTCCCCTCATGTCGGCTGTCCGGCCCGGGTCCCGCCGCTAACACCCACCGGTCGCGGAGCGACGTCGTCCCCGGGTCGAGATCAGAGCGCAGCCCCGGCCGGAGTCACGGTCTCCCGGCGCCGCCTCACATAACAGTCCGCTCCTCCGGGCGTCCCTCTCGGACGCCGCGACCCCCGGGCTCTCAGAGCGGCGAGCCCCGCGGGACGCGCCTCGGCCGCGGACTCATGTTCCAGAAAAGCGGGAGTAAAAAGCCCGAAATGGAGAAGGAGGGACGGTTTAAAAAAAAAAAAAAAAAAAAAAGACCCGCAGAGCCGCGGCGGTGGTCCTCGCCGCCCCCCCCAGGAAGTGCGTCATCGCCGGGGATCGGGATTGGCGCCGCCCGCCTCGGTCCCGGGATTCCGCTGCGGCCCGAGGGCGCCCCCTGCAGGATTTAAAAAGAAGTAACTAAAATAAACCCAAGTAGCGGAGTTTGACCCCGGTTTATCAATCCAGTTACATTCAAATTCAATTTTAATTATTCACGTACACAGTCGTACACGGTACGATATGCAGTGAAATGCTTGTACGACTGCTGTCGGCCTCAATATTACGAATATTGCAAATATAAACAAGTATCACAATTTTTTTGTTTTTAAACGTAACGAAAAGGTGTGCAAATTTAAAGTGAAGTGAAGTGATCGTCACATGTGATACACAGCAGCACAGCACACGGTGCACTCAGTGAAACGTGTCCTCTGTATTTAACCATCACCCTGAGTGAGCAGTGGGCACCATGACAGGCGCCCGGGGAGCAGTGTGTGGGGACGGTGCTTTGCTCTGTGGCACTTTGGCGGCTCGGGATTCGAACCGGCAACCTTTTGATTACGGGGCCGCTTCCTTAACCGCTAGGCCACCACTGCAGGGTTTAGTGGACTCGACGGGTGGAGAGGTGGACGTTTGGCCCGTTCTTCCATCTTGTTGAACCTCTCAGGCACCTAAAGCAGGTAAGTACATTTACATTTAAGGCATTTACCAGATGCCCGTATCCAGAGCGACTTACAACGTGCTTCCATGTCACCATGGATGAAGTGGTCAGTTCTGGTTCACTAGGACCCCCAACTATGAATACAATCTTTTTATTCACTCTGTTCTAGTTTCTATACAGAAGTCAGACAAGAAGAAGGTTACAAGTTCATCTAAATCTTCTCTAAAGAGGAAGGTGTTGAGGTGCAGGTGAGTAGGTGGAGACCGCGCCGTACGAGGAGCAACATTACGGCCCCGAGACGGCGACATGCAAGCCAGGCAGGGCTCCACGTTCCAACCCGATCTGGCCGGTCCACGTTCTGCCCTGCAGCAGCGACCTGCTGTACCCCCACTTTCATCCCTGTTTTTCTGACAAGCGCTGAGCCTCATTAACTCTAATTATTCTTTTTTTTTTTTTTTTTTTTTTTTTTTAGTAGAAATTCAGGAGTCTGAGGCTCATTAAAATGCTCAGAAGTTTTGGAGAAAACGACACGGATGTTGGGGTTCCATGAGGAGGCTCCACGTCCCTGAACGTTCTGTCATGAAAAGCGCCACTCGTGTTGAAAAGGCCGCGTTTAATTACAAATACAGCAGTTCAGGACAGCGAATAAATACACATGGTGGTCACAGCAGGCGCCACAACGCGCAGCACAGAGGCAGGAAGTGCAGGGCGAGGGTGTCAGCTGACCAGCGCGGGGGGGGCGTGGTTCCTTCCTGCCAACACACACACACACACACACACACTGTTATTAAGGCCACGCCCTGGATTATACGGCTTTGGGCGGGATTGTGGGTACAGACCTCGGTGCGCCACGATGACGTCGCCCTCGTACAGCGCCAGGCTCAGGGCCTGCCTCTGCTGGCCGTCCAGCTCCGCCCACTGGTCCCTGGTGACGGCCGCGGCCTGCTCCGAGCTGAACCAGGACAGCTGCGCCGCGCCCAGCACCACCTGCCCCGCCCCAACACACCCCGCCGTTACTCCCCCCGCAGCAACGCGGCGGGAAAACGCGCACGGAGCCGGGAACTCACCGCCAGCTTCCGGGGCGGCAACAGCGCGATGGCGGCCGGAGTCAAACCCTGAATCTGCTCCTTCACCAGAGACGACAACAGCAGGTCCTCCAGTCCAGCTACACACACACACACACACACACACCGACAAACGCTGAGCACCGTATACATACACACCCACTCTCACACACCATACACACATACACACAAACACACATACACACCATACACACCGACAACCACTGAGCACTGTATACATACACACCCACTCTCACCACTCACACACACCATACACACCATACACACATACACACATACACACAAACACACCATACACACACACCGACAAACGCTGAGCACCGTATACATACACACCCACTCTCACCACTCACACACACCATACACACCATACACACATACACACATACACACATACACACAAACACACCATACACACACACCGACAAACGCTGAGCACCGTATACATACACACCCACTCTCACCACTCACACACACCATACACACCATACACACATACACACATACACACATACACACATACACACATACACACCATACACACCGACAACCGCTGAGCACTGTATACATACACACCCACTCTCACACACCATACACACATACACACAAACACACATACACACCATACACACACACCGACAAACGCTGAGCACCGTATACATACACACCCACTCTCACCACTCACACACACCATACACACCATACACACCATACACACACACAAACCGACAACCACTGAGCACCGTATACATACACACCCACTCTCACCACTCACACACACCATACACACATACACACAAACACACATACACACCATACACACACACACCGACAACCGCTGAGCACCGTATACACACATACACACAAACACACACACCAACAACCGCTGAGCACCGTATGCACACACACACACACACTCCCATATACCACACACACACCCACACTCATACACACACCCACTATACACCACACTCACACCCATACACAGCACACACACCACACACTCACACATACACCACACACTCACCACGCACACACACCATACATCACACTCACACCCACGCACGCACACATCGCTTCATGCAAGCTTCTCACAAGCCATTCACACAGAACCTGGGACGTGACGCTCGGTATAAAGACGAGGACGAGGCCGGACCTGCCAGAGTCCCGATCTCGGTGAACACGTCGGCGCCCCAGTCGCTGACCGGCCCGAAGGCCCGCGGGCTGGACAGACCCGACGTGAGAACCTCCATCTGCTCCTCAGAACACGGCAGAGCGGCCTCTCTCAAGAACAGCGCCGCCAAGCTGCCGGAGGACAGACACGACACGGAAGATGTGGGTTACCGCGCTCTGGTGTCCATGGAAACGGGGCCTGGCGCGCCCGCGGCCCCACCTCAGGTTGTGCGGGTCGACGCGGCCCAGCTCAGCCGGGCTGAGCCCGCAGACGAGGTGCCCCAGCGCCGCCAGCTCCAGCGCGCCCAGCTGCTCCGGCTTCCTCCCGCGGCGCCGCAGCACGCCGAGCGCCGCCGCCCTCATCTGGAGGGGACAAGGAGCTCAGACCTCGGCAGGAAGGCCGCGCAGCGCCACCCCGAAACACCCACCTTCCTGGGGCTCCACCCCGAAACACCCACCTTCCTGGGGCTCCACCCCGAAACACCCACCTTCCTGGGGCTCCACCCCGCCAGCCGGCCCAGCTGGGCGACCACGCCCAGGTCGGACGCGTCGACGGCCTGCAGCTCCCGCTCGCTCATCTCCGTGGCGATGGAGCCCAGCTCCAGCAGCTGCTCGGGCCGAACATCTCGCACGGGTCTGTAGGCCTGGCGCCACACACACACACACACACACACACAGGTACAGCCGCTGAGTGCCATGTGGCGGTTTCTCGCGCGTCCCCGTGCGTTTGTGTCCCCTGACCTGTCGCAGTTTGGACCACAGCGTCCGGCGCTGGTCCGGGCCGAGGCCCGCGTCCTGGCCCATGAAGTCCACGCACCGCTGCAGCTCCGTCTCCGCCATGTGCTGGAGCTGGGACGGGGTCCAGGCGGAGGGGAAGGTCCCCCGCACGTCCGCGCAGCTGGGCACGGGATCTGGGGACGCAGGCGGCGAGAGGAGCTGTGAGACCGGCGCGATATTCCTGCACCCGCGGGTGCTCCGCTCTGAGGTTTGTGTGGGCGGGACAGACGAGCAGAAGTCGGAGGAAGCGGGTTCAGATCCCACACGACCACAGAGAAGGATGAGAAATGAAGGTTCTTCCTCACCTCTCCTCCTCCTCCTCCTCCCGCCTTTGATGACCCGGTGGATGAAGGTGAAGATCTTGTCTCTGAAGTCGGGCGGAGTTCCGCACATTCGACCAACTTCACTCCCCTCCCACACCTGCTGGCTGTAAAGCAGCTGCTCCACCAGCTCCGAGCCCAGATCGTCCTGTAAACACACACACACGCGCACACACAAACACACACGCAAATAAACATGCGCACACACACATACACACACGTACACACACACACACACACACACACACACACACATACAGACACGTGTACACACACACACAAATACACGCACGTACACACACACACATACACAAACACACACACAAATAAACATGCGCACACACACATACACACACGTACACATACACAAACACACACACATACAGACGCGTGTACACACACACACAAATACACGCACGTACACACACACACATACACAAACACACACACAAATAAACATGCGCACACACACATACACACACGTACACATACACAAACACACACACATACAGACGCGTGTACACACACACACAAATACACGCACGTACACACACACACATACACAAACACACACACGTACACATACACACACACATACACAAACACACACACAAATAAACATGCGCACACACACACACATACACAAATACACGCACGTACACACACACACAAATACATACACAGATATACACACACACAGAGATATACACACACACACACAAATACACGCGTGTACACACACACAAGCACATACACACACACAAATACACGTACACAAAAACACACACAGATACAAATACACGTGCATACACACACCCAGTTACTCAAACAAATACACAGACACGCACACAGACAAACACACGCAAATACACACACAGATACACACACATGCACACGCACGCAGGCTGTATGTACAAAACATCTCAGATTCGCTCCTACACTTTTATTTAAGATCATTTTTTCTGCGCTTTTCTTTCCTTGGTGCAAAATAAATTGTGAACGTGGCTTCTGCTCACCAGAGGCAGGGATCGGATCTGTTTCAGGGACAGAGTGAAGATCAGGCGTCCAGCGAGCTCCACGTCGCCCACGCTCCATGCAGCCGGGTCCCTGCAAGAGCAGCATCCGCCCCATCAACACACACACACACACACACACACACACACACACATACACACACACAGCATGTCCTCTGTAGGCGGAGCTGCACTGGATGCTGTTCGCTCATTTTTCTCTACAAAATCACCACTTGCTGCTCTGCCTGCTCTGAGTATCAGACTTGGAGGTGAAGTTGCAGATGGAGGCGTGTCTAATAAAGTGGCCAGTGGGCGTGGCTCTCTCACCCCAGCACGGCCTCCTCGGTGAGCGCGGCGGCGACGTCCCGGACTCGGTCACTCGGCAGACAGAAGCTCCTCAGCTCCTCCAGACGCAGCTTCAGGGCTCCTCGGTCCACCAGCACGAAGGAGTCCCGGTCCAGGAAGGGCAGCAGCGGTCCCAGCCTGTCCAGCGAGGAGCCAGAGAGACCCTGCTGGGACATGAGGACGAGGGTTCGAGGGTTCCTCTGCAGACCGAGACTGACAACGTGCACGATCAGGGCACCAGAGACTCCTCCTCACCAGCACCTCCACCGCTTTCTCCGCCAGCGCCGTCTGCTTGTGGCCCGGCAGGAGCAGGAACTCGTGGAAGTTGAGGAGCACGTGCTCCAGGACCGCGGCGAGCGAGGCGTTGGACAGATTCTCCAGCATCCTCACCCTGTCAAGGCAGCCAGATGGAGACGGGTGTTTCACGCGAACCAGGAGGGACGTTTCTGCGGCGGTGAAAGAGTCAGACATTACGGTAGCAGAGCGGCGAAGGCCGGGTCCAGCTCCGTCTCCGGGCGAGTCTTCAGCGCCTCCACCACGCACTTCCTCTGCGGAGGAAGCCATACTGCATTACAGTCGGGGAGCACACTCCGAATCTGTCCCCACTGGACAGGCGGGCGCGGTCCTTACCAGCGCCGGCCTCAGTCGTCCCGGCAACTTGCTGAGAAACGCCAACAACTCCGAGAAGCCCGTCTCATTGGCCCAGAGCGCCAGCCAATCACAGTTCATGCCCCCTGCAATGCGGCCTAAAGTCCTTTACAGACAGACAAGCAGGTCGGGGCTCCGCCATCTTTTCCAAAACGGTTAATCTCCCCGTAAAAAAAAGCCACACAGTTCACTTACTGCACCGTTTCCATGGTTACGTTGACCGCCTGCTGGACCTTGCGGAACAGCAGCTGGGCCTGGATTCACACAGACGGAAGATGGCGGGATGAGCCGTGAACACACCTCGGACATTACCCACGCGGCCGCCCATCTGATCCCCTCCAGGGGTCACCGGAGGGCACGGGGCGTCGGCCGGCCAGACAGCCGCCATGACACAGTCATACTATTTCAGTCGAAATATTATCATCATCCTCGCGCGGTTCTCGGTAGAGGCGAGTAAATGAACTTTGACTCGGTCTTGGATTACATTTACAGCATTTACCAGACGTCCTTATCCAGAGCGACCTACAGTCAGTAGTTACAGGGACAGTCCCCCCCTGGAGACACTCAGGGACACGATGGTAGTAAGTGGGGTTTGAACCCGGGTCTTCTGGTTCATAGGCGAGTGTGTTACACGCTAGGCTTCTACCACCCTAGCGTATGTAGATAGTCAGAGCGCTTGTGTTTTTGTTGTCGTGACCAGGAGAGTTAAGTTAAAAAGTATTTCACACAAGTCTAACACTAACACACACGCACAGACACTCACAAAAAAGAAAAAATATTCGTCCAGCACGTCACAGCTCCCCAGCATGTTCTATTCTTGACAAGTTCGGCCTTATCGGGGCTCTTAGTTTTGTAACTCAAAATGTAACTCAGAAACCGAATGAGAATCGCTGGTGTAAGTCGCTTTGGATAAAAGCGTCTGCAGAGTAAAGTACAGTACAGTACAGTACAGTAAAGTACAGTAAAGTTCTCTGAATCTGAATCACTAATTCAAGAAGACGAGAGTGGCGACTATATAACATGCAGTTTTCATGGTTCTACCTGCTGCTGGGACCAGGGCAGGTCTCTGTAGAGCGGCAGGCGACTCAGGACCGCCCCCCCGTCCAGCGTCTCGTCGAGTGTCTTCAGAGGGACGAACGGCAGCGTGCAGTGCAGGAGCAGCGAGGCGTTTCCAGCAGCTTCGTCCAGACCCTTCGAACGCGCCCGTTTGTAAGTGAAGGCTTGTTAAATACACGAGACCTGGTCTGGACTCACCTCCAGCACCGCGGTCAGGAACATGGCTCGGTGGGCCGGGGGCAGGCCGGGCAGCAGGGGGCGCCAGCAGCGGCAGTCGCCCTCGTCCTCCGGCCCCGCGGCCCGAACGCTGCTCAGGAACGCCGGGGACAGTCCAGAGAGAAGCGGCGCCAGGCCGCAGACGTCCGCCATGCTGAGCTGCGGAAGGGCCGGTGTTAGCGGTCGGCTGCACACACGTGTCTGTCTTCTCCTACTCGGCCATCAGACTTACGTTGGTGTCCTGTGCCATCCTGGCCAGTACCTGGAACGCCTGAAGAAGGAAAAACACGCCCTCAGCACAGCCGCGCAGGAACGCCTCAATACTGAACCCCGCTTTGGACCCACAAGGCCCACCTGAGCAGGCGAGAATGGGGGCGTGTCCGGCTGGGCCAGTAGGTGCAGCAGGTCCCGGGAGGACAGGGACGCCAGGAACGAGTGTCCCAGCTGTGGCAGCAGACCGGATAATGACGCCAACTCGGACGGTGCCAGCGCGCTGGCATTTACGGGGCCCAGTGCCAGCTGCAGCCAATAGGAGAGCTGCACAGAGGGATCCGGAACATCAGCCGAGCCAAATACACACACACACACACACACTAATTAAAGGTCTTTCGATTTCAGAAATGGTTCAGGAAGGGACTTGCTGCTTTAAATCCTGCTTAAAGAGTGAAGTTCACACTGATGTGTAGAGATGTTCTAGAAGAACTGGGTGAGCGACCTCCTACATGCAAAAGTCTACAGATGGAGATCAGAGTCGCTTTCTCTCCACACACGTCGCGTCCAATAAGGAAATTCTGCATATATTTGATGTATCTACAAAAAAGGTTTTGGCAGCCGCCGATTGTTGGAAATGTTCCGCTTAAAAAGACGAGAGAGGTTTCATCTGAGGGACCACTGTATGGTTTTTAAAGAATCCCCAGCATGTTCTATTCCTGACAAGTTCGGCCTTATCCGGGCTCTTAGTTTTGAGAATGAGAATTGCTGGTGTCGTCCTCTTGTAAGTCTGAAAGTTGACTTTCTTTCCGCCAAGGTGCCACCGAGCAAAGCACCGTCCCCAAACACTGCCGTCATGGTGCCCACTGCTCACCAAGTGTGGTGGTTAAAAGCAGAGGACACATTTCACTGTGTGCACCGTGTGCACCATGACAATCACTTCACTTAATTAATCACTCCATTAAACTTCGTCACAAGTTGGCTTGTGACCCCCAAATTCATCCCCCAGGTTGGTTTCACCTCAATCCCGCCTTGAAGAGGCTCGTTACGTGGAACAAACGCAGGGGGAGGGGGCGGGTAGACGTGACAGCCCCGCCCTGGCAGCTCCGCCCACCCCCATTAAGCGGGGTGGTTAAATGTGAATACGGCCTGATTTTCCTGGGGGTGGATGAAAGGGCAGCATTACGGGTTGGAGAGAAGTTGTGTCTGAGGCCTCCACCTCTGTTGAGGGCAAAGCTTCCCTCTCTCAAACCACCTATCTTCTCTGTCCTCTTGTGTCCCCCTTTGTATAAAAGCATCTGCCAAGTAAAGTAAAGTTTCTATTCTTTTGCACAGTACTGTAAGATTACAAGAAGAAACGTCTAAATGATGATAACTGTTGTTGAACTGCAGCCGTAGTTCATGTCTCGTAGGTGACCTCACTCTTCCTCTGGAGCTGACACGGCCCTCCGTCACACATCTGGCCAACTGCTGCCAGAGGGCTGGAGATGGGCGGTCCGGCAGCAGGAAGGGGCGGAGCTCCTCGGGGTCCAGGAAACAGACGAGCGCTCCCAACCTGCCGAGGGGAGCGCAGACCTGTATGAAGAAGTGTCCACGAGGACAGTGGACAGCACGGAGAGGCACCTCCTCACCTCGAAACGCTGTCGGCGCTGAAGTTCTTCCTCTTGCTGAAGGCCGTCCTCAGGACATGGTGACCCCTGGTGGCATCCAGGCTGCTGTTGCCCAGGAGCTCCAGCAGGGGGCCGAGCTGGAAGAGAACGCCACAACCCCGCCCCAGCAGGCTTTATAAGGGCAAACGGAACCTGTTTTATTACCGCTCTTCCGGAGGTGTGCGGAACCTGCGGGCCGGTCAGCTGCTGGAAGTGGCAGAGCGGCAGGTGCGGCAGCAGCGGGAGGGCGGAGCTCAGGAAGTACGGCGGCCAGGCGGGCACCTCGCCCGCCATGCTGGACTGCAGCAGCCGCTGGACGAACGCCTGCTTCTGCTGCGACCGCAGCTCGTGGCCGTGCTCCCGGATGGCCAGCAGCCTGGGGAGGCGGAGTCAGACGCATCAATTCTTAACGAGGACGGGGCGGGGCTCGGGGTTCGGTGTTAAATAACCCGGTCATAAGACACCGAGCCGGGGGGGGCAGAGGTCAAGTAGAAACACGAGTCCCCATAAAACCAGCGGCCCGACGATGACACACAACACCCGCTTCTACTCACAGTTTACACACGTCTTCATATCCTACTGAGGCCACGCCCCCCGACACTCACACGCTGTCGTTCACCATTAGGGAGGCGGGGAAGCCCATGATGTCGTCGACGGACATGAAGGGGATGAACTGTGAGAGGTCGACGAAGAGGTCAGGGGTCACGCGCGGAAACTTGTGGATGAACGCGGCGGTCATGGTCTCCATGGCCTGCTGCTCCCGCGGCGAGGCCTGAGGACGGGAAATCACGTTGGTTCACCGCTCCCGGGACATTCTCGGCGCCGCCCCGGGACGTCCCTGCACCTGATCGAGCTCCACCTGCAGCCGGTCCCAGCTCTGGTGCACGTGGGACAGGAAGCGCTTGACCGCCTCCTTCTCTGCCGACATCACCACGGTGCGGATGCTCTCCCCCGGCATGCGCAGGTACTCCTGGCGGCGCACAGGGACGGTTCACGGCTCTGGAACCCCGTCAGTCACCCAAGCAGAACATGTTCTGCAGACGTACCTGCATGAGGAACCGGAGGGCAGAGGAGTTGTCGTCCCTCTGAATCAGGTCCCAGAGGACAGGCTGAGGAAGAAGACACAGGACACGGAGTCAAATTTCTATATCATGTAAAAGTGAAGTGATTGTCACTTGCGATACACAGCAGCACAGCACACGGTGCACACAGTGAAATTTGTCCTCTGCATTTAACCCATCACCCTGAGTGAGCGCCTGTCACCATGACAGTGTGTGGGGACGGTGCTTTGCCTTCTGATTACGGGACCCGTCATGTGGACGAGCGCGTCTCTTACGCTGAAGCAGCTGAGAAGGTCCTCCTTGACGGCCAGGCTCTGCTCCCTCCGGAGGAAGACGGCCACGGTGTGCAGGACGCTGAGGGACGCGTTGGGCCGCAGCGTGGACCAGAAGGAGCTGTTGTCGGTCAGGCTGGACAGCAGGATGGCCTGTCCCAGGCCCTGCCTCACCTCCCGCTCGCCCTCGTCCAGGCCCGCCGACAGCCCCACCACGAAGTCCAGCACCCGCAGCACGTAGCCCACCGTGGCCAGCCAGCCCGCGCGCTCGTCCCGCGGCCCCCCGCAGCGGCCGAGGCTCTGCAGCGCCCCCAGCAGGAGGGGGGCGGGGCTGGAGCAAAGCCGCGACGTGTCGAAGGCGTAGGGCGCCGGCAGCGCGTCGAAGAAGACCTGCAGGGCGCAGCGGCCGTCCGGCTTGTCCCCGGCGGCCGGGTCCGCGCACAGCCGGGGCAGCAGCTGCTGGAAGCGCGAGCCGTTCCCGCACAACATGTCCCGCAGGCCCGGGCTCCGCAGGCACCGCTCCAGGCGCTCGGGCTCCCAGCTCTCCAACCCGCAGCGCTCCAGCGTGGCGTTCAGCAGCCGGGCGCAGTACTCCGACGCCCACGTCCCCGCCTGCGGCGCAGGGGACGAGCCGCACAGCGACGCGATGAGGGCGGAGTTGTTGGGCAGGAAGCACCTCCGGAAGTCCTGGGCGCTCAGGGTGTGGCTGCTCAGCAGGGCCAGGCAGTCCTGGTCGGCGTGGAGGCCCGACACGCCCGCGGCGTCCCCGCTCAGCTGCACGCACAGCTCGTCGATGCTGCTCTGGTTGAAGTAGTGATAGTCCTTGGACACGGCAGCCTTGGGGAGGGAGAGTCAGAACATTCTGTCATCTTCTTTATCTGGGAGGTAGTAGCCTAGCAGGTAACACACTCACCTATAAACCAGAAGACCCAGGTTCAAACCCCACTTACTACCATCGTGTCCCTGAGCAAGACACTTAACCCTGAGTGTCTCCAGGGGGGACTGTCCCCGTAACTACCGGGTGGTAGTAGCCTAGCGGGTAACACACTCGCCTATAAACCAGAAGACCCAAGTTCAAACCCCACTTACTACCATCGTGTCCCTGAGCAGGACACTTAACCCGAGTGTCTCCAGGGGGGACTGTCCCTGTAACTACTGGGTGGTAGTAGCCTAGCGGGTAACACACTCACCTATAAACCAGAAGACCCAAGTTCAAACCCCACTTACTACCATCGTGTCCCTGAGCAAGACACTTAACCCTGAGTGTCTCCAGGGGGGGACTGTCCCCGTAACTACTGGGTGGTAGTAGCCTAGCGGGTAACACACTCGACTATGAACCAGAAGACCCAGGTTCAAACCCCACTTACTACCATCGTGTCCCTGAGCAAGACACTTAACCCGAGTGTCTCCAGGGGGGACTGTCCCCGTAACTACCGGGTGGTAGTAGCCTAGCAGGTAACACACTCGACTATGAACCAGAAGACCCAGGTTCAAACCCCACTTACTACCATCGTGTCCCTGAGCAGGACACGTAACCCTGAGTGTCTCCAGGGGGGAACTGTCCCCGTAACTACTGATTGTATGTCGCTCTAGATAAGGGCGTCTGGTATAGTGGCATATTTTCTGCGTATTTGAGGACGCTGCTGTACCTGGTGTGCTTGCTGAAGCCAGAAAGACGCGTTGGCACAGACGGTGTTGTTGAACTCGTGTGCGAAGAACTCGCTGCACACGTGCACCCACAGGAAGTCGTCCTCGGCAGCAGACAGGTACCAGGCGGCATCGGAGCAGGTGGCGTGGAGGTCTTGGCCGGCGCGGCCGGCCTCCAGGTCGAGGGAGGCGTCGCTGCCCCCGAACAGGTTGCAGTAGAGAAAGACGGTGAAGTTGGAGACCCCCGTCAGGCCGGGGATGGACTCGTTGCAGGCCGCCTCCAGGATCTCGGCCGCGGGGTCGAGGGCCGCCTGGTGGTCCGGGTGATGGGCGGAGGAGCTCCGGGGGTCCGTGAGCCTGGACCGGTGAGGGGCGGGGCCAGCGGCGGTCACAGGCGGGCCGCTCGGTTCTGGACAGGACATGAACGGGGGTCTGCTGGGTGGTCCCTGCGGGGTGAAGCCCAGAGCCTGTGCGTTCCATGTCAGGTTGTGTCGAATTCCCCTGCAGGACCGAGACGACACAGCGAGAACCTTCATTTTCATTCGGCACAAAACTAATTCCCTGAACTCACCGAAATTCCACAGAATCTGGCAACCCTTCCCAGACCACGAAAAGCCCACTTTTATAACGTCTTGTGTGTGTTATTTCTATATTTTACTCTATTTAATACATTTACATTTACAGCATTTATCAGACACCCTTATCCAGAACGTCTTACAATCAGTAGTTACAGGGACAGTCCCCCCCTGGACACACTCAGTGGTAGTTAGTGGGGCTCGAACCCGGGAATCTGAAGTCTTCCATTTACAATTACTGTATTTATCAGACGCCCTTATCCAGAGGGACTTACAATCAGTAGTGACAGGGACAGTCCCCCCCTGGAGACACTCAGGGTTAAGTGTCCTGCTCAGGGACACCATGGTAGTAAGTGGGGTTTGAACCTGGGTCTACTGGTTCATTGGTGAGTGTGTTACCCGCTAGGCTACTACCAACCGGTATTTAATATTGTATGTTAATATTCTGTATTATAATACTGTACTTTTTCAACAATTCATATTTTCCATTTGCTGTTTTCAAATACGAATAAGTAGCCTCAGCGATGGAGAGTTCTGACCGGCCACAGAGTTCCATTCTAATTTATTTATCCGCCTGCCAGGGAACTGACACGGATGTACGGCGGAGCCACTCACCATAAAATGAGGTGCCTCAGATCGCCTGCAAAGAGGAAACAAAAAAGAGCCACAATGAGACGTGAACAAAGGTGCCGACCGGTTTTTACCGCATCTCCAATCTCAGATAAATGCCGCGGCCCATTGAGGATTGGTGGAAAAAAATGGACATTATACAATCCGGCCCGAGGCAACGGCATAATACCGGCCGCGTCGGGTTACCGACGGCAGATTAAAGCCGCCATAGGACTCGCAGTAAGAGATCTGCCCTCCTTTGTGGTCGTCCCGGCGTGTCAGACAGGTCGTCATCATTAAATAAATCTTTTCAGTTCATCACAAACCTATACCGACCCGGTGAAGTAATGGTTCCTGGAGCTAATTCGGGCCTGTCCGCCCGGTGCTTCGGCCACTTTATTAGGAACGCCTTGAGCTAATATGCTTATTTTTCGACATGCTCCAAACTTCACCAAATTAAAGGTTCCGTATCTTGGCCACGCCCTGTTAGCATTTTTGATGTTAGCATGCTAGCATTACCATGCTAGCATGCTAATTTTTCAACATGGTCCAAACTTCACCAAATTTCACGTGACGTATCTTGGCCACGGCATGTTAGCATTTTTTATGTTAGCATGCTAGCATTACCATGCTAACATGCTCATTTTTCAACATGCTCCAAACTTCACCAAATTGACGTATCTTGGCCACTCCCTGTTAGCATTTATGATGTTAGCATGCTAGCATTACCATGCTAGCATGCTAATTTTTCAACATGCTCCAAACTTCACCATATTTCACGTGACGTATCTTGGCCATGGCATGTTAGCATTTTTGATGTTAACATGCCAACATTAGCATGCCAACATGCTAATTTTTCAAAATGCTCCAAACTTCAAATTTAGCGTGACGTATCTTGGCCATTCCCTGTTAGCATTTTTCATGTTAGCATGCTAGTACTACCCATGGTGCATCTGGCCTGAGCGCTGGAGGGTGGAACGCCCACAACGCTGCTGACATCGTCCAGCAGCACCATGGTGACGCGCGACACCTTCCGGCGCAGGTTGGCGTAGACGGTGCTGCCGAGGCGGTGCAGCAGTCCCCTCCGGAAGTCGTCCAGTCCCCGCAGGAGGGCGGGGTTTCGCTCTGCGAACTGCATGGCCCGCTCGGCTGCGTTGGGCCGGTTCAGTGCCTGCAGCAGCGCCCGCACCGAACTCAGGTCCTCTGAGTCGGACGTCCGGTTGAGGGTGGCCGGACCCCCGACCTCCTTCAGGGCCTCTGGAGGAAGGCTGAAGGGCTTCAGGCGGCCCGCAGACAGGGAGCCGCCATCTTTCTGAGCTCCGGCCGCGGTTGGCGGGTGGAGGTCCACCACCGGCTTCCAATTGCGAGTCTCCAGGAAGCTGAGCACCTGCTGCAGCCACCCGGTGTTGAAGCCGCAGTCACGGTGGCCCTTCAGGACGCAGATGAAGCCCTGGAGGCCAGCGCTGGCCTGTCCGTACGTCCCGCTCAGCAGCGCCTGCAGCGCCGCCTCCAGCAGAGCACTGATGCTCTTCCAGTTCTGTGTCACGAACGCCAGGACGGGTCTCTGTGGCTGCCGCTCGGACAGGTACAGGATGCTCTGGACCAGTCCCAGCAAACCGTCCCAGTGAGGGCTGCCCCTCAGGGACAGGAAAAGGTCCTGGAGTCGGAAGCTTGGCCTCGGTGGCACCCTGCCCTCCCGGGGCCCAAACGAAGCCTCCCCCTCTGACTGGAGGAACGTGTAGAGGATCTTCTCCCAGAACTGGTCCTCACCGAGGGGTGCCGGCTTCTCCTCAATCTCTGCCCCCATGGCCTGCAGGTACATGGAGATGTTGTAGAGGAACCCAGAGAGCCGGTGGCGGTCCAGTGGCGTGTTGAGAGCGGCGAGGGGCGCGCTTCTGCTCGACAGGAGTCCCAGGGACCTGAGTCCACCGAATAACTTCCCCACCACAGCCTGGATCTGCTGCTCCTGCTGCTGTGTCTGTCGCCGTGGATACCAGCCTCCACCTTGGCGCCATATCGAGACCAGCTCCTTCAGAATGGTGTCTCTCTGCTCCTCCGCTTTACTTCCACCTACAAAACCCGGCAAATGTATACATCTGGTAACTGGTCACCGGCGAAGATCTTCAGAAACGAAGGGAAACACCCTCACCTGGAGTGGCGGCGCGAATTTGGCCCAGTAGGACGAGCAGAGGCACGAGGCACAGCAGCAGCCTGGTCCCACCCATTCTGCACCCGGGTTCACCTGCTCAGGTGGGCCGCGGACGGGGTCATATCCTGCCACGTCCCCCTCGGCGAGCCCAAGCCCCGACTGCTGGCCCGAGTGAAGTGTCGCTATGGAGAAGGGGGCATGAAAAGTTAATGACCACCCTCAGTCACTTGACTATCTTCTGGCAAAGCACTGCATATCCCCGGCGGGCAGAAAATCTCCGAATAAACCGATCGCGCACGTAATACGACGTTTCAATCCCGCTGACCTCATTCGTTCCAAATTCTCTACAAAATACTGAAAAATTCCTCAAATGGTCGGCAAATAAACACAATTTGAACTCACCGGAACCCGGGATCCTCTGGTCCCTCTGCAGCCCCTCAGAAAGACGTTCTGGCTCGGCGGCGTGGGATCCTGGGGACCCCTCTCCTTCTCTCTGTCCCCCTGTCCTGTCCTGCACCGCCACCCTGCTCTGGAGACGCGGCTTGATGCTCTGCGCCGCGAGCGTCGGGTTTCAGCGCCTTCGGAGCGACGCGTGCCAGATGCCTGCTGGCCAGAGGGACGTCTTACAGCCGGGGGACAGGCGCCAAGACGCCGGGCCGGTCGTGTCTCCGCTGTATCTGGTGCAGACAGCCCTGCTCCTGGAGGTCCACTGACCGACTTTTCATTCGGTCATGATCAGATGATCACGCACGGTTGAAAGCACTGAAGGTTACGGGGACGGTCCCCCCTGGAGACTCTCAGGGTTAAGTGTCTTGCTCAGGGACACGATGGTAGTAAGTGGGGGTTGAACCTGCGACTCTGTGGTCTCGATGGTTACGGTTGCTGGTGGCCACACAGACTTTAATAAACAGCTGTGAAATATTAAATCTGCATTGATTTATTGTGCGGCAGGCTGCGTTTCATTCGCCATTCCGACAACGTCCTGTCGGCTGATTGTCCATTGAGTCGTCTCTCAGTGCAGGGCTCGTCCTCGGGGGTATTATTTTACACGGGGGGCCGAGCCGGTGGGTCCTACGGGGCTGTCAGGACGAACCATCGCCGCGTTGGACAATCAGGCCCTTCACTAGGGGCCCCGTCTCTGTGTGCGCCGTCCGCAGCGCCCCGAAACCCGAGCGGCTGGAGTGAAAGGAGCCGAGAGCGTTTTAATACTGCGCCACTGTCGCCGCGGGGACGAACAATAACTTCCTCTTTTATTATTGATGGCTCCGGGAGCAGCCGTCAGTCAGCGCGCCGGGGCTCCGTTGGCCGCGGGAATATTAAAGGAGAAACAGGACGCCTCGCGGAGGCCACAGGGAGCCAAACGCAGTTAGTGTTACAGGGTGGACAGGGGACGCCACGCCCATCACAGGCAGGGGGCAGTAGGGAGTCGGCCATTAAGCACACAAAACGCAGCTTTCCCGAAGGCCTCAGCGACAAATGCAGCAGCTTGTTAGACTCTTGCGCACCTTTCTCCAGTTAAAACTGAATCAGAATCGTGTTTATTGGCCAAGTACGTGCAGCACATACAACGAATTTGATTCCGGTAGATGGTGTCTCTCGAGTACAATGTAGGAAAACCACCAAATACAACAAAAATGTGCAGGGATGCGTGTGAGTGTTATTTGTACCAGTTGTAGAATATGTTTATACTGTTTATTAATATATATACTGAATATAAATATATGTATGAATGTACATAGGTATTTAAGTGTACAAAGATGTACAATAAACAGGCCCAAAATCTAAATCCTATAACCAGTGTACATAAGTGAAGTGAAGTGATTGTCACATGTGATACACAGCAGCACAGCACACGATGCACACAGTGAAATTTGTCCTCTGCATTTAATATAAAGTGCAGTGTGCGATGTTTCAGCGGTTTAGGAGGGAGATGGCAAGGGGGAAGAAACAGTACATTATTTTTTTAATTTACAGCCTTTACCAGACGCCCTTATCCAGAGCGAATTACAATCAGTAGTTACAGGGACAGTCCCCCCCTGGAGACACTCAGGGTTAAGTGTCTTGCTCAGGGACACAATGGTAGTAAGTGAGGTTCGAGCCTGGGTCTTCTGGTTCATGGGCGAGTGTGTTACCCAACCAGCCTTTTTTTCAGGGAATTTTCACCAAAAACATGCCATATTAACATCCCTAAAACATATTACAGGTGTACTCATATTACGTATTGTGCGAATTTGCTTCTACTGAGAACTGTATAATGTTTCTTATTATTCACCACAATGTCCTTCCAGCAGGAGATTTGCCCTCAGATTATAGGTTTGCACAGTTTCATATGATCTGAAATGCGGATGTAGGGTCATGTGAGAAGATATGCATGTTTCCAGTTCCACAAGCGACTCATTATTCCTCATAATTCACATTCGGTCACGAGTGGGTGTTCAGAGGAGTCACGTGTCCGCGGCCCGGGAACGAAGATCTCCCGCATCAGAGACGCGCAACTCGAACACAGGCTAATAAACTTAAAACGCAGTAGCCCGGCGGGCGAGACGCTGAGAACCTGAAGAAAAGTATTTACCATGCGTCCTTATCCAGAGCGACTTACAGTCAGTAGTGATCTTGACTTGTTTGGTTGCTTCGGAATGAATAAATCTCCCTGATCGACGGCTCTTCAGAAGAAACGCGGGGCGCAGTAGAGCGTCTCGGGGTGACGGAGTCTTTGTCGCGCATGCGCGTCGCGGCTGTAAAACAACCGTAGGGGCGGCCAGGGGGTCAGAGTTCAACAATGTGGACGCTTCGGGGCGACAGCGGATCATTTTTCACCCCATAATGTGTAAACCGCGTCCGACCAGCCGGAGCGACGTGGCCGCTCCTGTTGTTGGCAGCAGGTTTTAGTTTTTAGGATGGACTTCCTGCTGCAGGTGAAGATCGGCGCCCTGTTCGGGCTCCTGGTTCTGACCCTGATCTTCGGCTCGATCCCTGCCCGACTCAGGTGGTTTCGGGACACCAGTGGAACAGGTGACTTGTGTGCTTCACTGTTTTAACGTCAGCACGGTAACGTTAAGTGCTACTTTTCTCGCGTATTCACGTTTTCGTCGCAGCGTCGAGTCACGTGATCACGTGACGAAATTACTATTTTTTCTTTTAAAGAAAAGAAAACGTTGCAAATACCCAGCTGTCGTGGCTTTATTTATGTTTCTATGTCTTTTATATCTATGTTCGTTGCAGCTGAATAATAATTCTATAAAGAAGGTCTGTGGGTGGGTGGGGTGGGGGGGACTGTGGTGACACTGCTGGCCGATCAGATCAGGATCAGACCCTCTGATCAGAGGGGAACGTTGGGCGTGGCTGCACTGTGGAGATCAATAGAGGTCATCACGCGGACTGAAGGTGTGGTGGGTGGAGATTATGATGATGATGATGATGATGAAATCACGGATCTCTGATTAAGCCTGTGAAGAGGCTCGGGTTTCTGGCTGTTGGAGAGCAGCGGTTTCAGAGAAATAAGTCCGTTCATGTTCTGCTTCCCAGAGACCCACCGGGTGGTGCTGAGCTTCATCAGCTGCTTTGCGGGCGGAGTCTTCCTCGCCGCCTGTCTGCTGGACATCATCCCGGACTACCTGTCCGATATCAGCACCGAGCTGCAGGCACGCAATGTCGCCGTGAGTCTCTCACACACACACACACCCACTCACCACAGACACACACACAGAGCAGTGATAGCCTAGCGGTTAAGGAAGTGGCCCCGTAATCAGAAGATTGCCGGTTCAAATCCCGGTCCACCAAGGTGCCACTAAGGTCCCCTTGATGAAGGTCCCGTCCCCACACGCTGCTCATGGTGCCCACTGCTCACCAAGGCTGACGGTTAAATACAGAGGACACAATTGTTTCACAATGACAATCACTTCACTTTCTCACACACACACACACACACACACACACACACACAGGATCTAAAAAACATGATTTGCAGACCTGGACAAAAAAACCCAGAGATTATTCATCACCAGGAACCGGAAGTCATTTTCACGTAAAGCCGTATCCATGATCACACGATCACATGACCTGGTCAGGGGGATTTACGGCAGCCTCTGGAGACGGAACACAGAGACCGGGGCTCGAGTCTGAGTCATAACTCACGAACAGCGTCCATCTCGTGCAAAAAAAAAACAAGAACCTCCTTCATTCATAAAACTCTCGTTTAATGTTTAATTCATTTCAGTTTTTCCAGCGTTGTTTTTTCCTCCCTGAGAATACGTGCGAGGCCACGTGGTTTCGAATTAAGCAAGTTCACCTGTGCACAGAGTCCGAGCCGTTTAGGATTTGTGGATTTTATAGCTTTCTATAAAACGTATCTTGTGTCCAGATGGATATAGTCAAATATAATAATAATAAAAATTCATGGTTAAAGGAATGTAAAACTAAAAAAAAAAATTTCACTAACATGACCCCCCCACCCCCCCCTACCCGGGCTCCATCCAAAACAGCAAAAATACAATATGGTGTAAAAAGTGTGTGTGTGTGTGTGTGTGTGTGTGTATATATGACTATTATCAGCTTGGTCATCCAAGCAAGTAAAGGAATTTACATGATCATGTCCCTCTGAAGTGCGTGTTCTGATCGGTTTGGATAGTGATGTGCAGTATTACCTGCAGAACGTTCATCTCCGTTTCCTCTCGCTGCGACTAGGGTGATTTCCCCCTGGCGGAGTTCATCATGGCCATGGGCTTCTTCACCGTCCTCATCGTGGAGAGGCTGGTGCTGAGCTGCAGTGGACGTAGGGATGAAGAGCGGGCGCCTCTCTTACCTGCCGGCCACGCCCACGGCCATGAGAACAGCTACAGGTCCATGGACCAGTTGGAGAGCAGCGGGCACAGCGGCCACCACGTCCACGTGGACCGACAGGCGCACTCGTCCTTCCGCTCCTTCATGCTCTTCCTCTCCCTCTCGCTGCACTCCATTTTCGAGGGGCTCGCCATCGGCCTGCAGGACACTGACTCCAAGGTAGGCGGAGCCAGCGCCGACGTCTTGTTACCGTGGCGACATTTATGCGGGTTGAAGGAGTGTTTTATTTAAACCAGAAGGAAATGAACTGTGTGTGTGTGTAGGTTCTAGAGATCTGCATCGCCATCCTGGTCCATAAGAGCATCATTGTGTTCAGCCTATCGCTGAAGCTCGTTCAGAGCGCTGTCCCGCCTCTTTGGGTGGCGGCCTACATCTTGGTCTTCTCCATGATGTCACCTCTGGGCATCACCGTGGGCATCGCTGTCATGGAGGCCCAGCTGGCATCCGGCGCGCTGGTCCAGGCCGTGCTGGAGGGCCTGGCGGCAGGCACCTTCATCTACATCACCTTCCTGGAGATCCTGCCACACGAGCTGAACTCGTCCGACCAGCCGCTCCTCAAAGTTCTCTTCATCCTGCTGGGTTTCAGCATCATGGCCGGCCTCAGCTTCCTGGGCTGAGAGAGAAGGAACTGGACTTACCTTCACTTGGTTCTTCATGTTCCTGCTGCCAGAACTTCAAGAACCGTGGACGTTTGGGTTCCAGCCCATATTTTTTATTTATTTAACCTCAGACCGAAGTTCTGCTGGTGCCAGATCACTTTTATCAGTTTTATTTTTTGGAACTCTCCCATCTTCACTCAGACTACAGAAGGTGGAAAGAGACTTTTGCTTTTCTGAAGGTCGCTGTTTTACTTGACAGTCATTTGTAATGATACGTTTTTTTATTGAAGGTGGGTTCCTTTTTTTATCGAAATGTATAAATGTGTATCATATGTTCAAATGAAGTGTAAATTCCAGAGATTTGTGTAACATCACAGAGTCGGTCATCTTTCATTGTGTTGGTCTGACTGTTCTCACACACACACACACACACACACACACACTTACATACACATACAAACACCATCATAATGACTTCATATGAACAGACATCTTTTCATCTGGGATGAATGGAGCTGCATGAAGGGGGTGGGACAGTTGGACCCCGTCCAGCACCATCACACGCCCCAGTTCCTCGTCACTGAATTTGTCCCTTATGTGACCCTCGTGTGGGTCATTTATGAAGCAGAACACCTTCAGCTCCTCCGTCAGGAGCAGCTCTCAGGTCTGGCGCTAGGGGGTGCTGCTGACGAGATGGCGAACGGGCGGGGCTGTCTGCATGTCGCCTTGCATCAATATGCAACGTTATGATGGCCTTTTTACCGGAGGAGGAGGAATTCCCGGACCAGAAGAAATGCATTGTGGGAATTAAACCTGTTTGGTCTTATTAGTTTGACATGTCTCCACAACATGACTCTTCATCCACATTATATTTACACTTCCAGCGTTTACCAGACGTCCTTATCCAGAGCAACTTACAGTCAGTAGTTACAGGGACAGTCCCCCCTGGAGACACTCAGGGTTAAGTGTCCTGCTCAGGGACATGATGGTAGTAAGTGGGGTTTGAACCTGGGTCTTCTGGTTCATAGGCGAGTGTCTAAAATTCACTCCTAATTCAGTTATTGAGAGAGCTCACACACGGAACAGTGTGTGTGTGTGTGTGTGTGTGAGGTCACTCAGACCAGCCCCTACCCTCCGCTGGATCCCCCTCTTTCTCTCGTTCTTCGTTCCTCTCTTCACTGCTGCTGCTGCTGAGCTCCTGTTGGTCTCTCTGGAGGTAAGAGCTGTCAGATTCTCGTTAATCCAGCGCCTGGTTCATTACAGTCAAGAGTTGAAATAATGGACGGATTTCAGAAGTGTGTCAGGATAAGAATTTATGGTTTATTCATCTGCATTTTCATAATCATTCAGTAGATTCATGAATTCATCTGGAAAAATCTGCATTTTTAATGGAAGTCGTGTGACGTTCTCCGGCAGGGAAGTGGAGAATAAAAGAAGCTGCGGAACCCTCAGAACGTTCACCCACGTCCGTCTCGTGTTCTCAGGATCCGGGTCATGGCTGCTGTAAGTCCCACGTTCGTGTTCCATGCTCGGCTGAAGCGGGTTATGAATGTGGGGGCGACGCCCAGTTCTGGGTCAAGTGCAGGGATGATGGGCCCATGGGAGCAGTTGCGTTCATGTCCTGTTTATGAGGTGTGTGTGTGTGTGTGTGTGTGTTTCCCTCAGACCGGAACGTTCCGACTGATGTCAGAAGAGGAGCAGGCGCTGCGCTCCAAGCTGGAACACCTGACTGTTACCGACCACGGACCCGTCTTCGGCCCCTGCAGCAAACTGCCTGACCATACGGTGCAGAAGGTACACACACTCACACACACAACATGCACACACAAAACAACACGCACGCACACACACACTCACACGCAGTCACACACTCACACACATGCAGACACACACACACGCACACTCACAGACACACACATACACATACACTCATTCCTGTGTGTGTGTGTGTGTGTGTGTGTTCCAGGCGAAGGACGAGCTGAACGAGACGGCGGAGAGGCGTGTCTCCTGTTTGCAGGAGCTGCGCGCGTTGATGAAGGCCCGCGCGGCGGAGGGGGAGGAGCTCTCGCGGGCCGTGCAGCAGAAATTTGGGGATCAGCCCGACTCCGCCCTCCTGCGCTTCATCCGGGCACGGAAGTTCGACGTGGCGCGCGCCCACGAACTGATGAAGGGTGATCATCCGTTTCACGTTATACACGTCCAGCTCCACCCACTGATCGAATATGACATTTTACATTTACATTTACAGCATTTACCAGACGCCCTTATCCAGAGCGACTTACAGTCAGTAGTTACAGGGACAGTCCCCCCCCGGAGACACTCAGGGTTAAGTGTCCTGCTCAGGGACACAATGGTAGTAAGTGGGGTTTGAACCTGGGTCTTCGGGTTCATTCGGGTGCATTTGATTGGCTGCGCATCAAAAATAAGCAACACAAGGCACCAAACCCACAAATCAAGTGGTTGTAGACGATTGAAAGTGAAGCGATGACATCTTACGTAACAGTTCCATGCGTTGGAGCAAGATTTGCGGATTAATCACAATTAACAAATCTTGTGGTGTGTGGTCGGTAACTGGGCCGCAGGCTGGTGCATGATGGGATGGGATGGGAGGGGGGTGTAATGGGTGTCTGGAATGTCCCTTTGTGCCGAATCGTGTTCACCACCATGACCGGGGACAAATGGCGCTCCGCGTTAATTGGGAATCCTTCAAAAGGGGTCATTGTGTGCAAATAGGCCACGGCTGATTTTCACAGGGGACCGAAAAGGGGGTGTTTCTCTCCCACACACACACAGGGACAGCACCACAGCCTGTTTACCCAGCATGCACCACCTGGTGGGGCGAGCTGAAAAACTCTCCCATGTGTCCCAGGCTACGTGCGCTTCCGGCGGGATTATCCCGAGCTCTTCGAGAACATGACCCCAGAGGCGGTGCGCAGCACCATCGAGGCCGGATACCCGCGCATCCTGTCCACCCGGGACAAGTTCGGCCGGGTGGTGCTGCTCTTCAACATCGAGAAGTGGGACCTGGAGGAGATCACGTTCGACGAGGTCTTCCCAGCACCCCTGGACGCGCCATCTTTACTTTACTTTACTCGAAGTTGGTTTTACCATGTTGGTCCACTATGTGTGTGTTCTCCAGACTCTGCGGGCGTACTGCGTGATCTTGGAGAAGCTTCTGGAAAACGAGGAGACGCAGATCAACGGTTTTGTTCTGCTGGAGAACTTTAAGGGCTTCACCATGCAGCACGCATCTGGAATCAAACACACAGAGCTGAAGAAGATGGTGGACATGTTGCAGGTGAAAACACACACATTTTCAACACGTACCGCATTTACCAGACGCCCTTATCCAGAGCGCCTTACAGTCAGTAGTTACAGGGACAGTCCCCCCTGGAGACACTCAGGGACACGATGGTAGTAAGTGGGGTTTGAACCTGGGTCTTCTGGGTACTACCTTGTTCAGGACTCGTTCCCGGCTCGCTTTAAGGCGGTGCACGTCACCCACCAGCCCTGGTACTTCACCACCACCTACAACGTGGTCAAGCCCTTCATGAAGAGCAAGCTGCTGGAGAGGGTGAGGTGGACACAGCTCGCGTAGGACCGTCCCTCGGGAAGTGGTGGATCTGACGCGTTCCTCTGCTCCCTGCAGGTGTTTGTGCACGGGGAGGAGCTGGACCGATACTTCCGGGACTTCGACCCCGAGATCCTGCCGGCGGACTTTGACGGGAGGGGCCCGGAATGTGACGGGAGGGAGACGGCCGCGAAGCTGTTTGGCTCGGAGGACACCGCCCTGTGACCATTTGGCCTCCATCGCTGCGAGAACATAGGCTCTACGAAATGTTGTAGAAAAGGAGGGGTGCAGGTAGTGTTGCGTTTTAGAACTTTGACCTGTAGTCCAGCCGGCTGTAATATGCATTTTATGGTCAGTAAAAAGCTGACATTTTAAGTTGTGTGCAGAGTTTTTGTAAATGTTGGAAGGACTTTTTTTCTTTTTAGCTATACAGTCTTTACATTTACTGCATTTACCAGACGTCCCTTATCCAGAGCGACGTACAATCAGTAGTTACAGGGACAGTCCCCCCCTGGAGACACTCAGGGTTAAGTGTCCTAATCAGGGACACAATGGTAGTAAGTGGGGTTTGAACCCAGGTCTTCTGGTTTGTAGGCGAGTGTGTTACCCACTAGGCTACTACCAGCCATAATGGAGTCTTCCAGCCACCATTAACCACACCCACATACAGGAAAATAATTTATTTTTGGAACACAATAACTATTCCCATAAATTATTACACCACAGACGCCATCGTTTTCTTCCTTGTTGCGCACACATTAAATCTGTGAAGTGGCAGAACTCCCGTCCCACGTTAACACAATGGTCCATCAGAGGAAGGTGAAGGTGCCGAGGAAGAGTTTAAAGCGCGGCGGACGTCACACTCGCCTGGTCCAGGCGCTAGTGCGAGTCGCAGGCCGCTAAACTCCTCCCAGTAGACACGAGTGCGACGGTCACACGAAACTCAAATTCTGAACCAAAGGTGAGAACCAAAAAAAAAAATAAAGTCCCTTAAAACGCGTACTGGAAATAAGACGACGACCAGCAGAACTTTCCTTCTTTCCTCTGAAGTGGAAAAAGTGTTATTGCTCCTTGGTCCCCACAACTCAAGATTAAATACACGTCTACACATATATCTGCATGTATAGCTGCAACATCATTTTTCCTTTAGACGTGATCAAAAAAAAAAAAAAAAGTGGTGATATGCCCAAAATACGCTCGCGCAATTAATAAGAATATATAACAAAATGAATATAAATGCACAAAATAGCAGTTCCCAATACAACAACCCCGAGAGCCATTTTCTGGTCTGCTGCCCCCTTCTGGTCACCGGTCTGAATTAAAGCGGAGGCGGTCACGCCCCATTCTGCCACGCCCCCCTTTACATCAGAAAATGGACCTTCAAGAGAACAGGCATGAAGAAACAACGAAACTCACCCAGAGTTATAATGACAGTCAACAGAACTAAAAAAAACTCAGGTCCCAACCAACTGGTTTCTCTAGATTTATATTTAGACTTTGGTCGTGTCCTTTCAGAGGTACTGGTCACACTTCCGGTGACCTTTTTGGCTGGTCAACCCCATTCATAAAACTCGACTGTCTACGGAACACAAATCGAGGCTGTAAGAACCGTTCCAACGCGTGTCTTCATTCGGAACAAAAAAGGAACGAGACGCGTTGTGAAGACAAAAGGTGGAAAAAGTGACTGAGAGAACATTGGCATTTTGTGTCCTGATTGGCCATCGGGGGTCACAGGGTCATCAGAGGGGTTAAGGCTGAACCTCACGTTCCACACGGGCCCCGCACGTTTGGTGGAACCTGGTGTTTATGATTGTGATGAGGAACAAATTTCACACAGAACACACGGTCAGGGTTCACAGAACTCCAGCATAATAAGGCTGACCTTTGACCTCCCTCACACATGGATGTTTCTGTTTCCTCATTCTTTATAATCGTAATAATTTTTTTTTTTAAGGTGGCATGAAGAAATTAAAGTGCGGTAATAAAAATAGCGCCCCCTTCAGTAACAGCACACGGTGCTGGCTAACCCGTCAGCCTGTGTTGCTGCGTATCCATGGAGACGAGTAGCGCTGGCCCCGCCCATTCCGTCAGCTGACGGCTGCACTGACGGTGGATGGTGGTGCTTAAAACCGAACCAAAGCCAGGCATCTCTGGAAGGAGGCGATCTGTCGGGGTCACGTGACCCATTTTCATATCCCCCTCAGCTGCAGAGGATCATGGGAGGAAGGTCCGTGAGTCAGTAAAAGATCTGCGAGTCAGGTGATGCGTATGGAGGCGGTCGTGCGGCGGGGTGGGAGTGGCCATAAAAGCACAGTGAGTGAGTGAGTGGGTGGGTGTGGCTATTGGGACGTGGCCTCCTGGCACTGCCCGGCATTCTGCTGCCCACTCGCTTGGCACGGTGGCTTCTGCTTCTCCCACTGGCACATGGCGTTGGCGTAGCCGACGATCACCTTATCCATCCAGGTGAGCGGCTGGGGGAAGAGGACCGCCCCCTCGAAGAAGCCCAGGTGGCCGCCGTGCAGGGTCAGAGCGAAGGTCACGTTCTCTTTCTTTTCTGGGTGGGGCGAGAGCGAGAGAGAGAGAGAGAGAGAGAGAGAGAGAGAGGTCAGGGTTTCACCTTCATCCACAGTGTTAACACCACAACAAATTCAAATGTTATTTATCACATACACAGTCATACACGGTATGATATGCGGTGAAATTCTTTAGCGACTGTACAGACCACAATATTGCAAATATTGCAAACATAACCAAATATTACACCAAATATTTATTGTGGTAGTAGCCTAGTGGGTAACACACTCGCCTATAAACCAGAAGACCCAGGTTCAAATCCCACTTACTACCATCGTGTCCCTGAGCAAGACACTTAACCCTGAGTGTCTCCAGGGGGACTGTCTCCCTGTAACTACTGATTGTAAGTCGCTCTGGATAAGGGTGTCTGGTAAATGCTGTAAATGTAAATGTAAATATGTGTAACAGGTAGGGTGAAGGTGTGCAAATGAGTGAAAAAAAACTTAAGAAGTTTGTGCGAGGATTCTGCGGGGACTGAGGCCAGAAGTGATTGAAAGTGAAAGTGTGTTTGAGTTAATGAGTTTCATTGGGGAAACTAACGGATGATGCCGTGCAGAAAATAGATCCATCCCCTGGACTAAACCCGCCACAAATCCTCCGGAAGAGGAACATTCCCTGCCTGCTCATCTCTGTTCCTGGAATTCCAGCCTAAAGACGGGGCGGGGCCTCTATTGGGGCAGTGGTGGCCTAGCGATAAGGAAGCGGCCCCGTAATCAGAAGGTTGCTCGTTCGAATCCCATTCTGCCAAGGTACCACTGAGGTGCCACTGAGCAAAGCACCGTCCCCACACACTGCTCCCCGGGCGTCTGTCATGGTGCCCACTGCTCACTCAGGGTGATGGTTAAATGCAGAGGACAAATTTCACTGTGTGCACCGTGTGCTGTGCTGCTGTGTATCACGTGTGACAATCACTTCACTTTCACTTTTTTCACTTTCACTAACGAAGTGTTCCTACCTGCCAGCGTGCTGGGAATGGTCAGCAGGGACTGGTGCACCAGGGGGTCGTCAGCAGAGTTCACCAGCAGCAGCGGAACGTTCACCTGCAGCACGCGGAGATAAAGCCGTGGGGTCAGATCGGAATGTTTCATCCGTGCTTTTCAGCTTCCGGACCATCTGCTCCACCATCAGAGCCAACTCACGTTGTGGATGTAGTGCACACAGCTCTCCTTCTCGTAGTACTCCTTCAGGGAACTGTAGCCGTGGAACTTCCTGGAAGGACAGAGAGGGGTGAGAGCAGAACGTTCACGAGTTGGGTTTAAAACGCACGGACGCCTCCCCGCGGTGGTGGAGCCCGCCTAGCGGGACGGACGGTTACCATGGTTACGCCACCAGGGTTTAGAACCAGAGACACGTTTACAGGAGAACCGAACCCCAGTACCGTGCATGCTGGTCTACGCTGGACTGTCCGAGGGGAACACGCAGGCGCTCCGTTCAGGTTCGACGCCCGGATGGAATGAACAGCAGCGCCGCCTTCCGATGGGGCAACATTTTGTGGTGGCCTAGCGGTTAAGGAAGCGGCCCCGTAATCAGAAGGTTGCCGGTTCAAATCCCGACCCGACAAGGTGCCACTGAGCAAAGCACCGTCCCCACACACTGCTCCCCGGCGCCTGTCATGGTGCCCACTGCTCACTCAGGGTGATGGTTAAATGCAGAGGACAAATTTCACTGTGTGCACCATGTGCTGTGCTGCTGTGTATCACGTGTGACAATCACTTCACTTTACTTTACTTTCCCTGAATGCCTGTTAGTGGTTAGCATGCTAGGCTAGGCTAGCATCAAAACACAACGCGGTTTGCGAAACTATTTCATAACAGACATACAACGGTTATTTTCCGCGTATCCATGCGCCGAGCAAAGAGAACGGGGAGTTACAGCGCCACCTACAGGTTAAAACGGTGTTGGGGACGCTGGATTTTTGGAGAAAAGCGTTCTCGAAATGTCCAAGCAAACTATAATAAAGCAGCTGCTTCACCGGTCAGTTACCGGGCGGCCACGTTCCTTCAGTAAACACGCGAATTTACGGGCGGCTTCCGGGGTCGCGACCCCCGAGGACACGCCCCCTCACCTCATGATGCTGTCGTCGATCTGCATGAGTGAGGTGGCCGTGTAGAGGCGACTCAGGTCGGCGTCCAGCATCACACTGGTGTTGCCAAACAGGCTGGCCCTGTCACACACACACACACACACACACACACACACACACACACACACACACGGCGTGTAACTTCATACAGAACGATAACAGATTCTGGACATGAGGGACGTGTAGAGGTCAGCACCTGTGTGACAGGATGATCTTCTTCATGTTGTCCGCCATCAGGAAGTTGTAGAACCTCCTGCACTGGTCCCACTGGAGGAAGGTCTCCTGAGCCCTGCAGGCACAGACACAAACAGCGGTGAGACCTCCGGGGACGCCGGCGTCTCGGCTCCGACAGCCGATCAGCGCGCTGATCTGGAACGGCGGCTCTCACCTGAGGGCGCTGTAGCCCTGGCACACGCTGACGCAGCACAGCACGCGCTCCTGGTTGGCCCGGTTCTCCCCCAGATACTTGCAGACGATGTTGCCCCCCAGGCTGAAGCCGACCACGATGAGGCGTGTCTGGGGGAAGGCCTTCTTTATGTAGCCCACCATCGCGGCAAACTCCCACGTGCAGCCTGGCGTGGAAACAACAACAACGTCCAAACAACGTACGGGCAACGTCCAAACAACGTACGGGCAACGTCCAAACAACGTACGGGCAACGTCCAAACAACGTACGGGCAACGTCCAAACAACGTACGGGCAACGTCCAAACAACGTACGGCCAACGTCCAAACAACGTACGGCCAACGTCCAAACAACGTCCAAACAACGTACGGACCATCAGAGACGTTCTGACAGGACCCACCGTAGGTGAAGACTCGCGGCGAGGTCAACTCTATGTTGGGCAGCGCCCCCAGGTGATTGAGCACGGCGCACCTGTACCCCTGCTTCTGGGAATAATCCACGAACGTGCGGATGTAGTGCTTCTCGCTATGGTTACCGATTCCCGGGCAGATCACCATGGTGAAGTCCTCTGCACACAGAACACAACAGTGACAGCGCCCGCTTCATCATCATCATCATCATCATCATCTGACTGGGCAGATTTGCATGAGGGCCATTAGGTGAGTTTCCAGTCCAACGTGTTCATCAGCTTCCACGCTTCAGGTAGGAGAATGGAGGATTCTGGGCACGGAAGGTCACGGCTCCCTGTCATTACAGTAATGGGTGCCGCGGCGCCAACCAGATTAGGTTGCGGCCATTAACATGCAACGCAATTTCATCCACGCAACCCCTCCCTCACCTCCAAAACACACACCCGCGGGGAGAAACTGCGGCGAACGTGTCGCACGAGCGGATACGTTACCTCCAGTCTGGTGGTCTGCGAGGGGCTCGAAGAGGTCAAAGGTCGCCGTGGCCCCGTCAGGCATGGGGAGGTACATCCTGAGCCCGTTGGGGTGAGGGGAGCTGACCCGGCCCAACTTGCCATACAGGGCGGTCTGCAGGTGCCCGCTCTTACCCCACAGCAGCGGGGGGATGTACCTGTGGAGACAGGCCCCGCCCACACTCGGTCAGGCCGCTTTCTCGAATGCAAGTTGATTTAAAACCAAATTCCCGGAGAATCAGTCAGATCGCGGAGCGTATCGTAAAAAACGTAACCCGGAGCAACGGTCCCAAACAGGGTCAAAAGGTCACCCTGTTACATCACACACAAGTCTAGATTTCAATCGGTTATCAGTGATCGCTGGACGTTTCCGAAGCTTGGTTTACCAAGCTCCCCACGCCGGGGGTTGTCGAGTCAAGGTCGTCACGCGCAGGTCACATGACCGCCGGTCGCGGCGCATTACAGTAAATATGTAATAAATCTCCAGCCAGCTGTACACAGTGACAGCGGCGTCACCGGCGTCCACCTCGCCTCCGTTACACAACACACAGGTGACATCAGCCAGGAAGCCGCCAGAAGGGCTCGGCGCTGATGTAACGTTTGAGTAACGAGATAACAGTGATGGCGTTTATTATTAACCTGACTCCGCCCCCCCCCCCCCCCCGGCCACGCGTCACACCCCTGGAGTCCAGCCTGGCCGAGCAAGGTCCACAGCCGTGGCCCTGGCTAGACACGCTGGAACATTCCGGCCCAGTAAGACCTCTGGGGTCAAGGCAGTAGTGAACCTACCAGCCACCAGCCCCCCACCACCAAGTAACATGATGTTCAGCGTGAGGGCACCTACTCTTTGGTCAGTATGGGGCAGGACTTGAGCAGGAAGCGGTTGAGCGCCGTGTCCTGGTAGACGAGTTTGGGCGGCGCGGTGGGGCTCTTGAGGTTGAGGCAGCGCACGATGATGTAGAGCACCGCCGCCACCGCCGCCAGCTTCATCCCGTCGAACATGGCGGGCATCTCCGGGGAGACGGGGTACGCGTCCGACTCGTGGGCACTCATGGCTGCGGGCAGGAGGAAGGTTTCATATTTAATACACCGCGTTTTACCAGCACCTCACTGCTGGACCCGGCTCTGAGACTCTTTCATTAAAATGTCGTTCGAAATGTGAAGATTATTGTCATTTTATAACGTGTTTATAACCGCTGTTCGGAATATTCCGTGGTTGATAAGTTAGTTGTGTCCTGTTTTTTTACACCTGTCTGGTCGATTTAACATTCGTCGCTTCACCGACTTCTACGCGCAAAAATCTATAAAAACCGCCCGCCACAAATCATCCAATTCTTCGCATAAATAAAACTTTGCTTCAAGCAACACACTAGACTAGTTTTTTTATATATAGCATAACAGTAAAGTACTACATGCAGTGTTATCTTTAAAAATAAGAAACCGGGTAAAAACGACTCTGTAAAGTTGCCGACCCCTGACCCTCTTGACCCTCCTTCACCCGAATTTTGGAGGCGATTCCTTTTTACAGGCCGTTCCGAACTTCTACTTACAACCTGGTTACGATCCACCAGCGTGAAGCGCGAAGACGTGTAATTTCCCTCCCGATATTAACTTTTTTTTCTTTTTTCGCGACTACGTGTCATAATCAGCAACGGTCCGGTGGAAATCGGCTGTGAAAAGGGGGCAGACACCCGAGTCCTCCTCCTGCTGTTAAAATCCAACCCGCTTTGGGCTCAGGAAGGCTGAAAACACACACACACACACACACACAAACACACAAATCTCTGCCCGCTGGTGCCAGGCGGGGTCCCCCACCAGGCTTACAGAACCAACATGCAGCTACGCGGGAGGAGAGATTCCTCACCGGCTACCGACAGGCCCGCTTCTTCCTCCTCCGGCTCCTCCACTCACAGTGGTCCGGTCAGACCTGAGGCGAGAGGTCAAACCGTCAGTCGGTCCCTCGCTGACCAGACGTCCCCGAACGGAAACACGAAAATATGTGATTAATTTCCTCACTCTCACAATAACACCAAATAAATGTCACATATGCAGCACTCCAGATTCTTTTTAGTTTTAAGCTAGCTGGATATATTATATATCATTATTATCTATTTTAGTTTTATTTTTTAAAAGCCCAGTCTCGGCTGTGCTGATCTGTACCACCGAGGGTCCGTGTTCGGGTACCTGGAACTCACGCTTCGGACCAGGTCGGCCTACGGAAGCTCCGCCCCGGCGCGACACTCGCGCTCCATCTCGCCGCGGAACCTCAAACGACGGCGGCGAACACGGCGACGACGGCGACGTCGGGCTCGGCGTCCGCGCCACTCGCCACCCGCGGTTTGCCAGCGAATTCCTCGCCTTCCGCGCAACCGGACACCGCAGAGGGGCGGACTTCACTTCCTGCTGGAGACGCGGCCTCGTTCGGATGCGGCGGCTCCTATTGGCCGCGGCGCGCCACGTCACGACGTCGACGTGACGTCACGTCGT
The DNA here is from genome assembly GCF_900700375.1 of Denticeps clupeoides. Taxonomy (NCBI): domain Eukaryota; kingdom Metazoa; phylum Chordata; class Actinopteri; order Clupeiformes; family Denticipitidae; genus Denticeps; species Denticeps clupeoides. Next base: position 109,674 of record NW_021630058.1, on the reverse strand, counting down.
TATTTACCGAACGAGCCTCTGGAAGATAAACAAGTAATGGACGTCTTTCCGAAACGTTATAAAATAGAAACGGTGGTTATATAATGAAGTATTGTGAAACGTGTCCCCCGTATTTAAACCGTCACCGTTGGCGGGCAGCGTGTGGGGACGGGACCTTCATCAAGGGGACCCCGGTTTGGGACTCGAACCCGCGACCTTCCGATCATGGGGCCGTCACTGCCCTCTTCCCCTTCACTTAAACTGATCTGTAAACGTTGAAACGTTTAGAAAAGGTGGTGTAGATTAAAAAAATATATATTTCAAAAAATTCTTTCTTGCGTCGTCATTGTAAAAATCAGCTTTTGATTATTATAATTGTTTTCATCATTACGTTTCATTATTCACCTTGACATTTTTCTGATTATATGGACCCAACAGAGAAGTGCGACATTTTACAAATCAAATTTATCAAGCCGAAAAATAATAATAATAAAAAAAAAATAATAACAATAATAGCACGACTGATCGGATTTGGTAATAATTGTCGCTGTTAATTACTAGTTGAGGTGCCGACTGTGCTGCGTGACGAGTGGCTGGGTGAGGCCGGATGAAGGGATGACTGGGAAGGGACCTAATCCTCCGGGCGGCTTTACTCGCTATTCGCCGCGGCGACTCGGACTCCGCAGACATGAAGCTCCGCGTTCCTCTGCCGCTGCTCCTGGTCTGCGTCGCGGCCGCGGCGAGGGGTGAGTTTCCGTCCACACGTCCACTTCCTTTTATCATCTACATCTGCGTTAACAAGTTTTACACATATACGTCTTTTATACGGATCTCGTGGTTTTATTTCACTCCGGAAAGCGTCGGGTCAGATTTGTTCTCTGCACGCCGCAGGACAGATGAATACTGCTGTGAAATATACTCGTTTTTTGGTGGTTTAATGTTGTGGAGGGGCAAGGGACCGTTATACATGCTAATGAGATCACCGAGCCCCGCCCACCCGGTTCGGTAAGGAGATCAGTGGACCTCTGGGACCAGGCCGGTCCAGCTCGGGCGTCCGGACCGTTCTGTTCCGTTCCCACGGTCACGGCCAGCTTTTTCTAGGCGAGGGTTTCGTGAGCGGTGTTTTGTTGTTTTTAATGAGGGGTTCTTGTCTGGGCCCGACCCGCCGGCTCCTTTCGCCATGTGGCGTGGCAGCAGAACAGACGCATCATGGCTGCTCCGCCCTTATTAAATCAGCCCAGACGCCATACGTAGGGCCAGTCGCAAGGTCAAGGGGTCAAACCCTGCCAACAAAGTTTCTGACATGTTTTTTATTGCGTTTTTTTAATTTAGCAGCCCGACGGTACGTGATTTTAACACCGTACTTACTCTCCTCGTCACAAAATTCATGAAATGAGGGTTTTTTTCTGCACTTTCCCCACTTTTAACTTTTTTTTAAGCACAAGTCTTCTTCCTTCTTTTTAAATAGGAGACTACTGCGAGGTGAACAAGTGCCATAACGGCGGGACGTGTGTGACGGGGGTCGGTGACGACCCGTTTCTCTGCATCTGTGCCGACGGGTTCACCGGGGACACGTGCGACGCCACCGAGAACGGTGAGCCCACCACAAAACCAAGGCGAGCGAGCGGTCGCGGTTCAGGCGAATCTGACCTCTGACCTTCCTCCCGCAGGGCCATGCAGTCCGAACCCCTGCAGGAACGACGGCGCGTGTGAGGTCGTCACTCACACCAGGAGGGGAGACGTGTTCAGCGAGTACGTGTGCAAGTGCCAGCCGGGGTTCGAGGGCCCGCACTGCCAGATCAGTGAGTGTGTAGAAGCTCTTATAAAACCTGTTTACGGTGTGAACCCCACAAGATCTCGACATCTGCTGACGGAAAAGCGGAGACCAAAATAGGTACAAATGTCTACCTCTGGTGTTATAAAGCTTCACCTGGGACAACTGGGACAGGTCTTCTTAGTTGAAGCACAGGACGAAGTGCAGGTTTCTGCTGAAGGGGCGTCAGCTGAAGGATTTCCATTTCCTGCTGCTCCAGCTCCGTGAACGTGAACTTCGAGGAGCATGTGGTAGGTGGTAGTAGCCTAGTGGGTAACACACTCGCCTATGAACCAGAAGACCCGGGTTCGAATCCCACTTACTACCATTGTGTCCCTGAGCAAGACACCTAACCCTGAGTTGCTCCAGAGAGACTGTCCCTGTAAATACTGATTGTAAGTCGCTCTGGATAAGGGCGTCTGATAAATGCTGTAAATGTAAATGTAAATGAGCATGTTGTCTCCACGTAGCTTGTCGTGGCTCAGAGGAACATTTTATTAAAGGCTTCTCTCCATACTTTTATTACATGTTCATTTTATGCGACACGTTTGACGCTTGTTTGGGAGAGTAGTGGCCTAGTGGGTAAAGAAACGGACCCAGAATCAGAAGGTTGCGGGTTCGAATCCCGACCCACCAAGGTGCCACTGAGGTCCCCTTGATGAAGGTGCCATCCCCACACACTGCTCCCCGGGCGCCTGTTCAGCAAGGGTGATGGTTAAATACAGAGGACACGTTTCACCGTGTCACCGTGTGCTGCGCTGTGGCGTACCTGTTGGGAGACCATGCTAGAAAAGTCCTTTGTTTGAAGTCTGCATGTTTAATTTGTGTGCATATGGCCATAAATAGCCGTTTCACACATTTATTACGTATGAATGAAAAGAATGTCAGTTGTTTGTTGCCATAACAACCGTCTGCAGTCTCAAAAAATCCACCAAAGAAGGAGAAAAGAGCCACTCACGCAGGCCCCGGTGTGTGGTGGGTCGGCAGTTGACCTCCGACCCGCGAAGCGCTCGTTTATACACCACGGCGAGGTTTATACACTTGGGGAATGTGGACCGGAGGCTGGCGGCCTCTCGGGAGGGATTTATCATCTTAGGTGCGGCGAGGCGTCTGACGCTCGTCTGCCGCTCGGATTAACGCTTGCGTGTGTCTGCTGGGCTCTTCTAAAGCCCAGATAAATATAGGCAGCCCTCTGTTCCAGCCAAAACAGCCATCGCTGGAAGGGGCGGAGCCGCTGAGCGTTCTGGAAGTGACGCTTTCTGTTTTTAGACTTCTTCTCGGTGGAGGTCATTATCAGCTGAACATGCTGCTTCGCGCTGAATACGTCTCAGATGAGCTGCATGATCAAAAAGAGATGGCGACTAGGCCACCGGAACAGTTCTGAATTGGTTATGCAACTCTGTGAAAACGTGCACGTTAACACACTTTAATGGATGTGAGAGAAGACCTTCCTCTTTAGAACTTGTAACCTTCTTCTTGTCTGACTCCTGTATAGAAACTAGAACAGAGTGAATAAAAAGGTTGTATTCATAGTTGGGGGTCCTAGTGAACCAGAACTGACCACTTCATCCATGGTGACATGGAAGCACGTTGTAAGTCACTCTGGATCAGGGGCGTCTGGTAAATACCTTAAATGTAAAATGTAGAAAATCAGTTATTGTCACAAATTCACTGGGAAATAAATTGTCCAAAGTTGCCGTCCCATCAACTTTCCAAGCAGCGAAGTGAACGTCCGCGTACTAGCTGGATAATTCCAGATGTTGAGAAGTAGTCCACCGTCGTCGTTCGCTCGATTGGAACATGCTGACCCACAATGACCTGTGGCAGGACACGGTAGACCTGCCAGAAACACTCACTTGTCTCCGCCCCTCACGTCATGTCCAACATATTCTGAGGACGAGTGTCCCTCATCTGTCTCCGTAATCTCCTCTACATAACAGGGTAGATGAGTCACTTAAATTTACATTTTCAGCATTTACCAGATGCCCTTATCCAGAGCGACTTACAGTCAGTATTTACAGGGACAGTCCCCCCCCCTGGAGACACTCAGGTTAAGTGTCTTGCTCAGGGACACGATGGTGCTAAGTGGGGTTTGAACCTGGGTCTTCTGGTTCATAGGTGAGTGTGTTACCCACTAGGCATTGTATACACGTTGGGGAGATCTGTAAAACAAGCATGGAAACACACTGGGACGAGTTTTGTTTGACGTCTCCAAATCCCACTGAAATCCCTTCCAAATTCCGACGCCATGACACTCATCCTGCTGCCTTAACTGAGGTCATGGGACATAGTGGGTGGTGTTGATTCAACTCCTGCTTCTACTGTGAAGGTGCCAGGTTGCTGATCCCATATGGCAGCCGTCCTCGAAAGCATCAGTCTGTAATGTCAACGGTGGGATTATCTTAGCGGCGAGAGACGGAACAATAGCAACAAAATCCAGAAAAATGCGTTTCAAACAAGTTATAAATTAATTTGGTGTGATGGCGGCAAAGGTGGGACGTTTCTTGTATTTGGTCACAAGGTTTGCACGTGTCTTGGACGGGATTTTGTCTTTCAGCTCTCCGGGTCATCAATGTTTCGTGGCTGATGTTTGGAGACACGAACCTTCAGCTTCCTCCACAGATTTTCTGTGTGGATTAAGGTCTGGGGACGGACTAGGCCGCTCCAGGACCTTAATGTGCCTCTTCTCCGGCAGGTCTCCTCCTCCTCCGATCACGGCGACTTGAGTTGATGCCAAAGAGCTCGACTTTGGCCTCACCTGACCACAACACTTCCACCCGGTCCTCTTCTGAGCCACGCAGATGTTCAGTGGCGTACTGTGTTACTGACTGTGGTTCCAGCTGCCTTGAGATCATTTTAAATAAAAAATGAGCTGGTTCCACGCCGTTCTCATGATCATTGAAACTCTACAGGGTGAGATCTTGCGTGGAGCTCCAGACCGAGGTAGACTGGCAGTCATTTCATGGTTCTTCCGTTTATGAATAGTCGAACCAACTGTTTGGCCTTGTGTAGTTCCACAGTCTTCTCCCTGACGTCATCGTGTGGGGACGGTGCTTTGCTCAGTGGCACCTCGGATTGATCAGTGATCAAATACCTATTTAATTCATGAAAGTGCAAATTAATTTCTAACTTTTTAAAACTTATTTGGGCTTTTTGTGTTATTTTTCTGCCTCTCACTGTTCGAATCAACATGAAATGATAGACTGATCGATTCTTTGTGAGTGGGTGAAAATGGTCATGGGATGAAGTAATTATTTGCCCCGCTGTACGGGGCGGAGCGGTAAAATGTCCCCCGTGTTCGCTGTGCAGACGTGAACGACTGTATGGGGCAGCCGTGTAAGAACGGAGGAGTGTGCCGGGATCTGGACGGGGACTACGCCTGCCAGTGCCAGTCCCCCTACGTGGGCAAGCAGTGCCAGCTGCGTGAGTACCAGCTCCACCAGCTCCGCCTCACGTCTCCGCCCGCGAGTAACGTGTGTGTGTGTGCGTGTTCCAGGTTGCATCTCCCTCCTGGGCATGGAGGGCGGGGCGATAGACGAGTCTCAGATCTCGGCCTCCTCGGTGCACTTCGGAATCCTGGGCCTGCAGCGCTGGGGTCCTGAACTCGCCCGCCTCAATAACCAGGGCATCGTCAACGCCTGGAGCTCCGCCCCCCACGACAAGAACCCGTGGATCGAGGTGAGCTGACCTGCTCTACGGGGACCAGGTCCGGTACGGTCTGAAATCGGCGCGTGACGGTGGGGTTCGGTCCACAGATCGACCTGCAGAAGAAGATGCGACTGAGCGGCATCATCACCCAGGGCGCCAGTCGCATGGGAACCGCCGAGTTCGTCAAGGCCTTCAAGGTGGCGTCCAGCTTCGACGGGAAGAGCTACACCGTCTTCAGGGGCGAGGGCCAGAAGAAGGACAAGGTGCATCCACGGTTCACCTGACACTCAAATATCACGTCCGGACCATGTGACTGTGAGGGTGGGCGTGTCTGCTGAGCAGCAAGCAACGTTGCCGCTGAATTTAGCCAATTAAAACTTTTTTTTAAATTGACAAGTGAAAGTGAAGTGAAAGTGAAATGATTGTCACATGTGATACACAGCAGCACAGCACACAGTGCACACAGTGAAATTTGTCCTCTGCATTTAACCATCACCCTGAGTGAGCAGTGGGCGGCCATGACAGACGCCGGGGAGCAGTGTGTGGGGACGGTGCTTTGCTCAGTGGCACCTTGGCGGATCGGGATTCGAACCTTCTGATTACGGGGCAGCTTTCTTACCCGCTAGGCCACCACTGACCCTTTTTTTAAATTGACATGCCTAAAAATGACCTTCAAATGACTCGAAAGTGGCGTGATAGGAATATTTGTGGGAAACACAGTCTGTGAATTCGCCCGTGTGGTTTTATTAAACGAAGCGTCGGTAATAAACCGGCTCGGCGTGTTCGGTGTGTTAATGAGGGACGGCTGATGAGAACGCGGACGCATTTTTACAGGTTTTTGTCGGGAATGTAGACAACGACGGCACCAAGACCAACCTGTTTGACCCGCCCATCGTGGCCCAGTTCCTTCGCATCGTACCCGTGATCTGTCGCAAAGCCTGCACGCTGCGCATGGAGCTGATGGGTTGCGAGCTGAACGGTAACCATGGCAACGGACGCCCCTGCCCTCTCCTGCCCTTCTCGTGGCGTTGACGCCGCTGTCCGTCCCCTGTCCGCAGTGTACTCGAACACGGCCGGCTGCACGGAGACGCTCGGCATGAAGTCGCGGCTCATCTCGGACGAGAAGGTATCGGCGTCCAGCGCCCACCGCACCTGGGGCATCGACACGTTCACGTGGCTCCCGCACTACGCCCGCCTCGACCGGCAGGGCAAGACCAACGCCTGGTCAGCCGCCTCCAACAACCAGTCCGAGTGGCTGCAGGTGGGTTTGGAAGTCCCTGAGTGTCCCCAGGGGGGGACTGTCCCTGTCACTAGTGACTGTAAGTCACTCTGGATAAGGACGTCTGGTAAATACTGTAAATATAAATGTCTGTTTAACATGAAATACGTGAAGCAGCATTCATGCCATGTGACAGGTGGACCTGGACACTCCGAAACGCATAACGGGCATCATCACCCAGGGAGCAAAGGATTTTGGGGTCGTCCAGTTTGTGTCGGCCTTCAAAGTGGCGTACAGTGACGATGGGCAGGCGTGGAAGGTGGTGCAGGATGTGACCACCAATACAGACAAGGTAGGTCCCACCAGACCCACCGGTCTCCGGGGTCTTCGGCAACCGGTTGATGAAAGCCCCTCTTCCACCCAGATCTTCCAGGGGAACATCGACAACAACACACACAAGAAGAACATGTTCGACCCCCCGTTCTACGCCCGCCTGGTGCGCTTCCTGCCGTGGGTGTGGAACGAGCGCATCACCGTGCGCATGGAGCTGCTCGGCTGCAACGAGTGAACACCCCACTGCACCGGAGGAGAGATTTGCTCCACACGCCCCGTCTAGATGGTCCAGCTTTTATCTCGTCGTGTTGATAATTTTCTTAATATACATGCTGTGCTCATTTTGTACTCAAACCGTACGGCTTCTAAAAGGTTCTTGCACTGGATCTGCTGGGCTTGTGCTGGTGCTGACCTGACCTAACGTCAAGCTGCAGATCCAGAATTCCACCGCAGGCTAATTGTGCTGGAAGGAACTGCCGAAATAGTTGTTTTATGGTCAGATGTGGCCTGTCTTGATTGTGTAATGTCATTACACTGTTCTGCACAGTGTGTGCGTGTGTGTTTTCAGTTCGGCAGTGTCCAGATGTCTGCGGTCCCTGTGGTGACCCCAGACTTTTAAGGCCATTGCCCCCCCCAACCCCAAGATCATCAATGGAGTCACATCAGGGGCTTCAAGCCTAAAAAACGCAATATTATAGAAAGTCCAGTCAAAAAACATCCAGTGACACATCTTACAAGAACACATTTATAGCTCCCATAATTCCACAACCACAACCGTCACATGACCAGCTAATTAGAAAGCGGCGCGCTCATATAATCATTTATAGGCTTAGAACGCACCGTTTTATACGTAACGTTGGGTGTGTGTGTGTGTGTACACACCAACGCTTCTCTGCTCTTTTTACCACTAATTCTACTATTTCTAATTTAGATGATTCAGTTGTCTGGGGATTGCAGAGATGTGTTTTTTTTATGTGTATTTGCATTTCTTATTATATATTGTAGACGTGTACTAATGATTTTTTTTTACATTTTTAATATGTATGTCCTACCTTAAGTAATCAATAAAGTGGTTACATGTTATAGGATAGTGTTCAATGTCAGTTTCTTTACCCTGATCACATCTGGTCGCAATGCAGCAGAAATCAGTTTATTACTTACTTTTAATGCACAACAAATCATCCACATGGCATGACATTTGACCCCTAAGGGGGAGCTTTTTTTGGATTAAAATGTAGTTTGTTTTTCTTTTGGTCATTTCCAGACCAGACAAAATGCATTCGTGTGTTTTTTTCTGACCTGGCGCCCTAATCAGCGCTGACGATTTTAACGGAGAAGATCCCACTGACTGCCGGATCGTGGCCCTCTACCGAGCCTGTTCAGCAGGGGGCGCTCCACCTAGCATCGGGAGATGCCGCCACAGCACTGCTGTCCACCACGGAGAACACAAGCCCTCGATTCACACCGCCGCATCCACTCCACCCACTCGGCAAACACATTATATAATTCCTGGGAGTCAAAGACGGCCTGTTCCAGTCACCTGAGCGGTCCCCACCTCTCCAGCACGTACGTGTGAATGAGTAGGCCAGCAGACTCCTCCAGCTGGATAACTGGGTCGTTTTATTAGGTTGCTGTGCTGAACGTCCCAACATATAAATGAATGAACACAAACGCTGATCAGAAGCTAATACAGTCAGATGAAACGAGACGCCTCGCGTCTCGAGAAAGCAGAGAAGGAAGTCCGGCGCTCGGTAAAGTTGAGGAAGGCGCTGAGTCGGGGGCACCGCCCCCCTCCAGTGAAGAGACATGGACATTAAACATTAATGTTAAAAAGCTGGGTGGTCCCGGCCCCGAGGTCATGCCATGCCCTGCACAGCCATTGGTGAGATTTCAGCAACCAAACAAGCAAAAGAAAGGATCTTCACTGTTGGACTTGAATGGATTTTTTGCCGAATTATATGCTGAATTAAAATGGAACAATGTTGCAGGACAAGCCATTCAGGTCCAACCGTCACGAGAAATGAATAAATAAATGGCATTTCACATTATTCTCTGGACGTAGCATGGTAACCATCATTCCAGCGCAGAATCAATGCACCAAGCTCTACAGATGCAGGCAGTAATAATCTAAATAGAAGCGCGATTCATTGTAGTTCCTCCTGATGAAGATGAGAATCAGAGAGGCTTCGTGTGCAATAAAAAGAAGCCCTGGATTTCACTCATGTGCAAAGAAGATGTGTGTAATGTGCTTATCCAATTAAAGGAGCACCTAGCCGAGCGTTTTCTAATAGCACTGGGAGGGTGTGACAGGTAGTCCTCCTTTCAGTTTTACTAAATGTGCTTTGTTGTCTTTGATGACATCAGTCAATGTCAAATATCATCAAATAAATCAAATCAAATTATCATTATCAACTAAATTAATCATCAATCAGCAACTTTTCTGTAGTCCAGCATAGTGTGGCCTGCCTCCTCCATCTGACATTGATGCGTGATGCAAAAAGCCGTCATGAATAAGGGAAGTTTTCATCACAGTCGTCCATACACAAAATCTATCACAAAAAAAAAAACGGTTCTATATAACACATTTCAGTGTCACTTAAATATACAAATTAGACTGTATGGCTCTGAGGACATTTCACATTCAACGTTCAATACAAATCAGATATAATAAAGAGAATACTGGGGCAAATAACCAAACCATCAGAAAAAGACCGTACCAGATATGGATTGTAAATGGCCGATACTTTCTGAGATCTGAATGTGAATGGTGTAACTGCTAGATGTTTGTGAGCCAAGAGCCATTTTTTTCTGTGTATGAAACAATAATGCAAAATGAACCTATTGAAAAGTAAATAAAATCAAGTTGAACGTCATGTGTTTTAAACAAATTGGGTGACTGCATTGGTCACAACATGTTGAACCAATGGCCAGCAGGACTCGTACAAGCCAATATCCTTAAACTGTAAGGAATGGCACTTAAAATGAACATATATATTATATATTTATAATCATAATTATAATTTATAATTATATATATATAATCACTTTAGCTTTTAAAATCTCTCTTCATTAATTCTGCTTAGCTGGAATGTCTGTGTGCTGATCTTGATAGAGTCCTGGTACTTCTGGAGTGGAAGAAATTAGCTAGAAAAAAGAAAACAGAAAGAACCAATTAATGGAATCAGCAATAACACATTCAAATCTGCATCAGTGCCATGTGTACTGGATGTTCTCAACTGGTTCTAAAGAGGAACTGAGAATGGACCAAGCATTGAACCCTGAGGTACTGCAATGGGATTCAGTATCTAATTGCTAATTGCTCTGTTGTGATGTTTGTTGAATAAATCACAAATTAGCATTATCCACGTAATAAAAAGGGTGCAGTTCTTTGTCTTGAAACCTGCAGTAACTGGATTGTTTCTCAGCTGGAGCATGTTCAGTGTAACATATGAAAACTCACAGTAGTGTTGGTTCTTCAAGGAAAAGTCTGACAAAATATCTTCATCATCAACAAACAAACAAAGAAATGCTGGTCATGTGACAATAACTATAACAACTATTAACCATAACTATTGTTGGTGAATTGGTGACAAAATATTGTTTACAAACTATACTAAAATGTCTCCTCATTCTCATTGCCAAAAATAAGATGAGACCTTATTTCCTCTTGTTTATGTAGAATTTCCTGTGTCTCCTAACTTGAGTCTATAAGGTAAAGATTATTTTTTAATAATAAAATGGGTTTGACTTCAAGAAAATGTTGTTTTTGTCTGTTCTTCTCTGCACTTGTACTATATTGACTTGGTTATATAGAATTACATTACTTAAAAATAAATTTCATTGACTACAACTAGACTAATATAGTCATAGATAATTCTGACTAAAATATGACTAAAATGCTCAGAATTTTAGAATGAAGACTAATAAAGACTAAAATGACCACTTGAAGCAAAGACTAGACTTAAAACTAAAACAAAGACGGGCCACCGAAAACAACTCACAGCATTCCACCTGCGGCTTCTCCCACCGGCCGTCAGGCAGGCAGCGCACCACCGGAGAGCGCCGCTGAGTGAAGCCCTCGTGGCACCGGTACCTGATGACCGAGTTCGCCTGGTAGCGCTCTTTCCTGTTGCCGTACATGCGGGCGTTCTCCACTTCGGGAGGAGGGCCGCAGAGCGCTAGTGGAGGGAGGACATTTACATTTACATTTACATTTACATTTACGGCATTTGGCAGACGCCCTTATCCAGAGCGACTTACAACGTGCTTTCAAGTTACCATCAATGAAGAGATCAATTCCGGTTCACTAGGACCCCAACTATGAATACATCTATTTTATTCACTCTGTTGTAGATTCTGTACACAAAGTTCGACAACAAGAAAATTACAATTTAACCTAAATATTCTTTAAAGAGGAAGGTCTTGAGCTGTTGTTTGAAGGTGCTCAGTGACTGAGCTGTTCTGACCTCGAGGGGAAGTTCATTCTACCACCGAGGGGCCAAGACGGAGAAGAGTCTAGATGAATGTTTTCCTTTTACCTTCAGAGATGGAGGGACCAGGCGAGCAGTACTGGAGGCTCGGAGTATACCAGGTGCAGTGCGAGGTGTAATAAGGGCTGTGAGGTAGGATGGTGCTACTCCATGTTTGGCTTTGTAGGCCAGCATCAGTATTTTGAACCTGATGCGTGCAGCTACTGGGAGCCGGTGGAGGGAACGTAGTAGAGGGGCGGTGTGGGAGAATTTGGGAAGGTTGAAGATCAGTCGTGCTGCTGCATTTTGTATGAGTTGTAGAGGTGGGATGGTACATAGTGGTAGACCAGCTAGAAGGGAGTTACAGTAGTCCAGTCGTGAGATTACTAAGGACTGAACCAGTAGTTGGGTGGCCTGGGTTGACAGATAAGGACGGATTCGTCGGATATTTTAGAGAAGGAATCTACATGAGCGGGAAAGATTGCTGATGTGAGTTGAGAAGGAGAGTTGGTTGTCTATTGTTACGCCAAGGTTGCGGGCTGTTGCAGAAGGTGAGAGCTGCGAGTTGTGAGAGAGGAAGCAGGAACGGCTGCGGCCGCGCCCGGCTCAGCCCCGGCGCCGTACCTGAGCCCTTCTTGCAGGTGAAGGGCAGGTGGTAGTTGCAGGGTACGTCGTTCCACTGGCCGTTCCCATGCCAGATCATGACCACGCAGTCCTCGCCAGAGTTGAAGTAGTTGTCCGGCTGGTTCGGCCTCCAGTTGACGTATTGCTGTAAGGTGAGTGACGGCAGGAGAGAAGCAGCTCAGTAGCTCATTCTTGCCACGTTGAAGAAACAGATTCATTTTTAATGATGAGTGTAAGCAATAACTTCACCAGAGGAGTGGCATCTGTCCAACGAAAGTCATTCTCCACCATCTTATCATTCAGACCAATCCACTGGTAGTCCTCTGCATGGGCTGAAACGGACATGCAAAACTGGGGTTATACACACAGCAATGGCCGGATCGGGCCTTTATTTTTACGTAATTTATATAACTGGGGTTATACACACTGCAATGGCCGGATCGGGCCTTTATTATTTACGTAATTTATATAACTGGGGTTATACACACTGCAATGGACGGATCGGGCCTTTATTTTTACGTAATTTATATAACTGGGGTTATACACACTGCAATGGCCGGATCGGGCCTTTATTTTTTACGTAATTTATATAACTGGGGTTATACACACAGCAATGGCCGGATCGGGCCTTTATTTTTTACGTAATTTATATAACTGGGGTTATACACACAGCAATGGCCGGATCGGGCCTTTATTTTTACGTAATTTATATAACTGGGGTTATACACACAGCAATGGCCGGATCGGGCCTTTATTTTTTACGTAATTTCCAAATGGACTTACAGTTGACAAAATGCTGCTCTTCAGGGGTAACAATGCTGACCAGGTGGCCGTTGAAGCTTCTGCAGTGCTGCTCGGCGTCCAGCCAGGTCTCCCGCTTGGGGACGTGCAGGTAGCAGCTGCCCTGGAATTTAATCCATCCCTCCTCACAGGTCTGTTCATCTACAGCATCACCAAGGAGCAGGAAGGCAGTTAACACTGACCCACGTGGCCCATGGATGGGGACGACCTTCAGCATCCAATCGTCCAAAGTACAAGATTTAAAGCTAAAAAAAAAACCCTTTAGCAGCTAAAACTGGCTTGGCATGCAAAGTAAAATCCATTCAGCACCGAGATACGACCTCTGGAAGAAGAAGGAGATGGTCCATTTAGTTGATGACGAAGCTGATGTATCTCCATTGTTATGTGGGCCCACGGGAGGTCAAAGTTAAGAAGGTGGAAAACAGAAAATGTATTTTTCTGCTGGCCAGAGAGTGTGTGAAACATTATACTGGGTCAGATCTGCAGGGTTTTGGCCGTGTGTGTGTGTGTGTGTCCGTAAAGAAATGTTTTGGAGCGAAATGTTCTACTTCAGCGGACACCTGGAAGTGGAGGAGACGGGCGGACCGCTTGCCGGGAGCTGTGTTAGTAAGATGAGCTGAAGCCGCCCTCGTACCGATCTCGCAGCGCTCTCCTCCATAGCTGGGCAGGCACAGGCATGTGAAGGAGTCCTCACGCTCCACACATGTGGCTCCATTCGCACAAGGGTCGGAGCTGCACACGTCAACCTCTGCAAACAAAATGCTTTGGTTTTTCCTTCCCTTTCATCTTTCTGCTGGGTCACCAAAGGGTAGACGGCGTGAGGACCATCAGAGCTGCTGGAACATTGTCCAAAAGAAGCTGTGGCTAGCGCATCTTCACATCCACAATGGCTTCCCTTCTGTTCAGCTGAAGCTCAAGGTTTCATTTTGAAACTGCGTTCTGCAGCAGCTCTGGTTGCCTCCCTTGGTTTGTCACAGCCACAGAGGATGGACAAGCGTGGACGGCTGGTTATGCGAAAGCAGACAAACACTGTGTCCTACAGTTAAGCATGCTGGCGGCGACCACGCCCATGCACGCTGCGACTCGCGTAGATAGGGGCAGGATAGAAGGTGCATTCGTCCCCGAGTGAGACTCATCCTGCTGGGTCAGTATCAGCACTTTTCCCCCCAGAAAGCCATATTAGTGCATCATATAAAACATGACCCACACGTGACCCCGTGCTGAGAACTTTCATAAACGGCTGACCGCTCATGCCAGACGACGTTAGGGGAAACCCTGTGGAATGTCTCGGGTGGGACGCTGTGGGGTCAGGCAACGGCGGACAGCTGCTTGGGTTTCGTGACTTACCCAACTTGCACGTCTGCCCGCTCAGGCCAGGTGGGCACTGGCACAACCCAACACCGTCCTGCACTGAACACGCCCCGGTGCCGCAGGGGTTCGGGCTGCAGGGGTCGCCACCTGCTGGAATGGAGAGAAAACGAAAGAAAGGATTTAGATTCGAGATCTGGTTTGAGTCCTAATTTGTCATTTTATAAACACACCATCCACTGCCACCGGCTCCTGAATGACAGCTGGGGTTTGAAGGAGGGTGACGGGAGCAGAGGTGGTGACCAGGGTCAACAGAGGACCGTTGGTGGAGGACACCATTCCTGGATCTGCCTGATCAGAGTGAGTATCCTTGGACGCCCTTAAGTTGCTCGCCAGCGCTGAGGGTCCCTGGACCGTCTCATTTTCAGAAGGTGCTTGACTGGTGTGTGTTACATTGCTGGTAGGACCTCCACTGGACTGTTCAATCATCTTCTTGGGGCCTTTTCCCAGCTCCTGGGTCTGTGTCGATACCACCAGCACGCTGGCTTCAGTTATTTTGGCCACTGTACTCTCTGAGCTGTCCAGAGAAGTTCCGGGGAGAAAACTGCTGAAGTCACCTGATCCCCCAGAGCCACTGATCTCCCCAGAACTGAAGTGCACAAGCCCAGATGCCTCCTGTTCTACTGCAGGTCTGTCTGTGTGGTCAAAAAATCCTGAGCCCAGGAACACGATTTCACTGAATCCAGAAGCACGTCCTGATCCGCTGATTTCACCACTTCCAAAATCATTCAGGTCTCCACCAACGAATCCACTTCCAAACCCACTGATCCCAGATCCAGATCCTGATGCAGACCAGGTTCCCGAGCCACTGAAATCCACCTGGCCTCCACCCAGTTCCTGTCCTACGCCTTTGAGTGCAGTTGAGATCTCTACATATTTTCCGTCAATGAAAACAATTTGAGAGCCACTGAAATCCAGTTCCCCCGAGCTTGTGCTGGAGTCTCCTGAGAGTCCAGAGTCAAACCCACTGAATTCCCCACTAGAGCCAGAGCCTGAAGACATGGTAGAAAATTGTCCACTTTCTCCAGAGGACCCACTAGACTCATACAGTGATGATCCACTTTCTTCTGAGCTGATCCCGGAAGAGCTGCCTGATCCTGATAAGTCTCCACTGAATAATCCTGATCCTGAGGGGAAAATCAAAATCCCAGTACTTCCTTCTCCAACCTCCTGCAATGTTCCCGATGCTGAACCCTCTCCAGATAAAATTGAGTCTGTTCCCGAGAAGGACACAACAATGCCTGATCCATCTCCAGATCCAGAGACATAATCGATTAGAGCAGATCCAGAGGTGTCCCCACTCAGATGAGCTGCAGAGAAGTCCCCACTTGGTCTGGATCCAGATATGTCACCAGAGAAGTCTCCACTCAGACCAGATCCAGAAATGTGCCCACTCAGACCAGATCCAGAGATGTAGCCACTCACACCAAATCCAGAAGTGTCTCCACTCACTCCAGATCCAGAGATGTCTCCACTCACTCCAGATCCAGAGATGTCTCCACTCACACCAGATCCAGATATGTCCCCACTTGGACCAAATCCAGAGATGTCCCCACTCAGACCAAAGCCAGAAATGTCCCCACTCAGACCAGAGCCAGAAATGTCTCCACTCAGACCAGAGCCAGAAATGTCCCCGCTAAAGGCACTGGTGTCACCACTGGGAAAGCCACTGGCACTTCCAGAGAGATCACCAGAGAAACCACTGGCTCCAGATGAAATGTCAGCAGAACCGGAACCAGAAGGCTCCACAGAGATGGGGTGCAGTGATGGAGGGCACTACGGAGAAGCAGGAGAATAAAAGGAAATTCATTTTACATTCATGCTTCCTTGGATCTGTTTTTATTTGTTCACGTGAGCAGAGGGAGAGGTTACCAGGCCTCAGAAGGTCGGTTATCGTTGTCCCGTTGAACAGTTCCTCTTCGATCTCAGTTATATTGAGTCCTGTCTCGTTGAGAAGGGCAAGCAGGTCCACTACAACAGTAATAATGCAACCAAACATTCGAGATCAGAACATCAGAAATCAATTAATATGTCTGGTTTCAAATCACAGTTACCCTTGAAGCAGTAGGCATCATATCTGGCGTGCAAGTCGGGGTATCCCGTCTGATTAGGGTGCAAGTAGACGGTGTGAACTCCAGTCTTCCCCCCACCACAGCGTTCACGGGGCTCGTTGATGGGATAACGGACGCTGCGGTCAGCCAGCCAGCCGGCCCTGCACGTGTCGAAGCCCTGGTTCCAGGCAGCGTGAAGTTCACCCGTGGATGCCAGGGTGGCATTCCTCTCCTGGCACGCAGTCACAGCCCCGTCATACGTAAAGCCCTCGACCGAGCTCACGTGGAAGACCTCGCCTGAGACGGAGGGAATCGTCAGACTTACAGCGACCTGGACTTCCTTGGGGAGAAGAGCTCTGTCATCGGGCAAAGTTCTCAGTACCTTTAAGTTTGTCGATGAAGCAGTAGACATCATACCGCTCCTCTGCTGGTCTCAGACCATATGACCTCACTCCAGGCAGGTGCTCCAGATCACCAGCACATTTGTTTCGAGGAGACACGATGGGGTATCTGTCCAAAGTCAAAGCATCAGATACTCAGGTACTAATCCTGTCTGATCGGGCCTAGAAGAGTTTTTTTCTAAAACTGGGTTCCAGAGCAACTTTTTTGGGCAGAATTCTGAAGTATCAACCCAACCTCCAACCTGACCTTTAACCCCAAAAGGTTTAAAGTGAAGTGCTTGTCACTTGTGATACACAGCAGCACAGTGCACACAGTGAAACGTGTCCTCTGTATTTAACCATCACCCTGAGTGAGCAGTGGGCAGCCATGACAGGCGCCCGGGGAGCAGTGTGTGGGGACGGTGCTTTGCTCTCTACGCTGCACATTTCTAATGAAAAGACACGGCTGGAGAACAACGACGTGTTTAACTCACTGCAGACAAGGTAGAGCGGGGAGTTACAGCGCCACCTACAGGCGTGGAGGACGACGACGTTTCAGATAACGCTTTCATGTGTATGCAAGTTTATTACAGAAAAGCGTTCTCGTTTGGATGGAGTCTTGTTTGTAACAGTATCGATACCATCCTATTTTAAATCGTTTTGTGTGTTTTATGTGATGCTTAATTCTCTGTGCAGCACTGGACTTTCTGTTAAAGTGCTTTATAAATAAAGTCTTCGCCTTGTCTAGCTGACACAACTCTACCTGACAGTCTGGTCCAGCAGCCACCCGGCATCACACTGGTGGTACCCTGCCTCATAGGACGCCTGGAGCTGCTCGGGACTGGCGATGGCCGCACCCACACTCTGACAGGCCACCTGGGCTTGCACAAAGGTGAACGCATACCGGCTGGAGCCGGAGCGGTAGTGGAACACCACGCCTGAGACAAGGGACGGAGACGTATCGGATGACCTCAACTTGATCAGAAAACCTCACGTCCATTACCGTATCGTCGACTCACCAGCTGCACTCGGGAGCGGTCCAGTGTGATCGCCAGTCTCAGCTCTGATTGGCTGTGCGGTCACCTTCACAATAACCTCATTGATCGATTGAGAGGCATTGGGAGGCGGAGACAGCGGCGCTTGAGTGGCAGGAGCGGATGCAGTGGGGGAAACTTCAGGCTGAAGAGTATCCACCTGCCCTTTCAACTCACTCTCAGTGGTGGCATCTGTCAGGAAGACCTCAGGGACTCTTGTTACTGTGGCAACACTGACCCCACCTGTCTCTGCGCTGGGCTGCCAAATGGGGATGTCCGAGGTGGGCAGGGCCGAGCCTTCTTCATCTGTGTCATCATCTGTAAAAGAAATGAAATACACTTTAGTAACTCTTTAAAAATGCACAGATTTATCACCCCCTATCCAGAGCGCCTTAAAATCAGTAGTTACAGGGACTGTCCCGCCCTGGAGACACTCAGGAATAAGTGTCTTGCTTACTTTACTTTACTTTCCTTTACTTGGCAGACGCTTTTATCCGAAGCGACTTACAAGAGGACGAAACCAGCAATTCTCATTCAGTCCTGATAAGGCCAAACTTGTCAAGAATAGAACATGCCGGGGAATTGTTAAGTGCTAGACGAGTTTTTTTTTTATTTTATTTTGTGAGTGTGTGTGTGTTAGTGTTGGACTCGTCTGAAATACTTTTAAACGAGTGGGTTTTCAACTTCTTCTTAAAGGTGGTGGTAGTCTCGGCTAGTCGAATGGAGCAGGACAAGTTGTCCCACCAGTCAGGGACAACGAAGGAGAACAGAGTCGATTGGGATCGGAGACCCCGTGAAGAGGGAATTTTTAGTCTGGTTTCGTGTGCAGATCTGAGAGGGCGTGCAGGAGTGTAGCTAGTAGGTGTGTTTCGGGGTGGTAGTAGCCTAGTGGGTAACACACTCGCCTATGAACCAGAAGACCCGGGTTCGAATCCCACTTACTACCATTGTGTCCCTGAGCAAGACACTTAACCCTAAATTGCTCCAGGGAGACTGTCCCTGTAACTACTGATTGTAAGTCGCTCTGGATAAGGGCGTCTGATAAATGCTGTAAATGTAAATGTAAATGTTGAAGAAGAGACGGGCTGCCATATTTTGGACTATCTGGAGGGGTTTTATGGTGACTGCAGAGGCTCCAGTCAGGAGAGAGTTTAGAGTTAGTCCACTTTAGAGATGACCATTACCTGGACGAGAAGCCGCGTAGCCTGTTACTCAGGGACATACTGGTAGTAACGGAAGACAGTGGTGTTACTTACTAGGCCGCTACCACCTTTACCTTTGTAGCAGATTGCTTCGTAGCGAGACTCGTGGACGGGGTATCCGGTCTGGTTCGGGAAGCGGTAAACCGTGCGGACCCCCAGCAGACCCCCGCCGCACTGTGGCCGAGCAACGTTGATGGGGTAGCGCACACTCTGGTCGGCCAGCCAGCCGGCGTTGCACACGTCCATGCCGCCCTGCCAGGCTAGGTAGAGCTCGCCGGTGGTGGCCAAGCGAGCTCCCAGCTCAGAGCACCGAGCTGCGGCCTCCTCAAACGTGAACCTCTCTGCAGACGTTGAGTAGAAAACCTTGCCTGGATGGAAGGGAATTGCAAAGCTATTAAACCTTTTAGTACGTGCACAGACAGAAACGAAAGGTTTCTTTTTCATTTACAGGTTGGGCCATTAATATGGATACACCTTAATAAAATGGGAATGGTTGGTGATATTAACGTCCTGTTTGTGGCACATTAGTATATATGAGGGGGCAAACTTTTCAAGATGGGTGGTGACCATAGTGGCCATTTTGAAGTCGGTCATCTTGGATCCAACTTTTGTTTTTTCAGTAAGAAGAGGGTCATGTGACACATCAAATTTATTGGTAATTTCACAAGAAAAACAATGGTGTGCTTGTTTTTTTTTATTATCAGTGATGCACGTGTATTAACTGCATTTTGTTTCTCAATGTTATTAAAGAAAGAAGCGTGGTTTTCCTGCTTTGTTGGCTAATCTGAGGAACGTCTACTGCTATTTTTTTTGTTTATTTATACTGCCACCATCTTTTTGGTAAATGAAAGAGATACAGATTATACACGGGTAAAATAAAGTAGAAAAAAGGTGTCCTAGTCTTGGAATGAGATAGGTGTGCTTGTTTTTAACGTAACTTTATAAAATGTGTTCAATGTCACCAACCATTCCCATTTTATTAAGGTGGATCCATATAAAAGGCCTGTACATGTGCATTGCACGCAGTTTTGGTGGAAAGTAGTACCGGTCATTTTCTCCGCAAAGCAGTAGGCGTCGTAAGTCTCGTTCGCTTCTCTCACGCCATAGGTCCGCACCCCAGGTAATTCATCTTTGTCACCATAGCAACCTTCTCTGGGATCATGAATGGGGTACCTGAAAGCACAAAGGCAAACGCGGGTTAACGTTCTCAACGTTCTACCTGGTCTCAGCCTGATGGAGACCACACGTCCACATCAAACTGACCTGACGGTTTGGTCAGCCAGCCAGCCGGCGTCACACTGGTGGAAGCCATTGTCGTAGGCGGCCTGCAGTTGTTCTGGTGTGGCGATCGCAGCACGGTTCTGTACACAGGCGGCCTTCGCCTCCTCGAACGTCAGCGTGTAGCGCGAGGTGACCGCGCGGTAGTGGAACACGATACCTGCATGTG
This sequence comes from Denticeps clupeoides, assembly GCF_900700375.1. Taxonomy (NCBI): domain Eukaryota; kingdom Metazoa; phylum Chordata; class Actinopteri; order Clupeiformes; family Denticipitidae; genus Denticeps; species Denticeps clupeoides. The sequence goes on along the minus strand of NW_021630058.1, from coordinate 89,306 downwards.
CAGAGTGGCCGAGTAGGTCATGAACGTTTCTCAGTCTGGTGGTTAACATACGAGATCGTTAAGTAGACATGAGGATTACCTTGAACCTTCACCTCGATGGTGTCATGGTTGTCCTCGATCCCTTGCATGACCTCACAGCGGAACACGCCGGTATCGTTGGAGTTCAGCTCGGTGACCTTAATGGTGGCGTCGGTCGGTGTCGTGGGGTAGCCCACCATGGTCACGCGGTCCAGGTACCTCTCGGCCACTCGCACGGTGCCCTCCATGGCCACCAGCACGTCTGTGACCTTCTCCTTGGTCACGTGGGTCCACTTGATGCGGTGGGATAAGGGGGCGATGGTGGGAGCCCCCGGGTCGTGGACCGTGTTGTCCTGGAAGTAGCAGGGGAGGACCAGCGTCCCGCCCAGTAACACACGCAGGGGCGCTGCAGCTGGGATGCTCACACTCAGGATTTCCGGGTCGGCTGGACGGGAACAGTCAGACATGGTTCCTTTTACGCGACTTAGATCATTGAACTCGACCACGACTCGATCTGTAGGTACTTATAACCCAACCCTTGCTTTTTTTATATATAGAATGTGTACGGAAGCGCTCGTTTTAGTCTAGTTCCGTCATTCCACTTGTTTCTCATGCCGATAGTCTTACCCATATCAGCCATTTCCTCCAACGACAGCATGGTTGTGGTCACCGGCAGCCACACACACAGCAGGATTGTCGAGATCATTGTTCACCTGCCGGACAAAACACAAATCTGTCATGTCTCCAGTCCCCTCGGGGTCTTGCTGACAGGGCCACTGGCGAACTTGTCGATCCCTGGAATCATCCCTCACCCGTTCATGAATTAGCAGACATCTAGCTGACATCTAACTGGAGGTTTTCTCTTCTGATCGACTATGAAAATAAGCAGACACTTTCACCGCGGCAGCTCGAACACACGGCACTCGGCTCTCACCGTGAAACGGCCTTGCGTCAACATGTGCGCCAATTAAAGGCTGTCGGAGTACAAGAGGCCTTTATGCAACTTCCCGTGGAAAGTGGAAAGTGGAAAGTGCCGCTGACATGTCATTCTATGGAGCCATTCAGGGTGAGTTGGACTGGACCGGTTGCAGGAATGCCAGTTCGCAGGAAAAGCTGCTTCACGTAGTCTCACCGGCTGCATGCGCGTCAGAACACGGGCTGCTGAAACAGCCTCGGTGGCCAGTCAGGGTGGAAGTGGAGGAAATGCAAGATGCAGTAGACCACAGCGTCTGTGTTCCAGCCCGGATCCACAATGCTTGATTAAACGTACAATTCCTGATGAAATGATTTTTTTGACGAAATATCTTCGGAACCGAAGCAAGATGAGGCGCAACGTAAATGCTAACTATTATGAAATATTTCCCGTAATACTGTCGACAAATAGAAATTAGACTAAATGTCGTTCATGAAACAGAAATTAGACTAAAAGGAGAAGAGACGAGACGTTATTTCCATAACATTATTATACAGTATTTCCGTTCCCGTGTCTCACATACGGTCACGCGGATGACGTCACTTCATCAATTTAGATTTCAGGATACTTGTGGTGGTTTAGAAGACGGCTGGACAAAAAGGGACCTTTACACGTACGTTCTTTACAATGGACTGGAAAAGAAACAGAACATCAAGAATCAGAACGTCTTCCGTGTCTGGAGTCTATAAGGCAATAATAAAATAATAATAAGATAACCTTGTTTTAATTAGGAAATGGGTATGACTAAAAGACTTGCTTCCTGTTCTACTAGGTACTGGTACTATATTAGCTGGATTAAATAGAACTGCATGACCAAAAAAATACATTTAATTGTAAAATTGTCATGGATAATTCTGACTAAAATAAGACTAAAATGCTCAAAACGTTTAGTCGACTGACACTTGAATAGACCAAAATAAGTTTAAAAAAAAAAAACTACAGTAATGTCCAAGCTTGTGGAGGAGATGGCGTCAAATACCATGGGATTCATAATCTGAATCGTCGCACGCTCAGTAGCCAGGCCATTATGACCCTGCTCAGGTGGAGAACAGCAGATTAATGAAGGAATGGAAATGTTGGGCGAATCGCGCCGAAGCCCCACCCCTCAGACACACACGCTTTATTCTTCACTGCCAAACAGGACCGCTCTGTTACAGCACAGACCCGGCTCTTTTCCCCCACTCTCTCCGGCCCGGTGTCAGCAGGTTTAAAGATGTCCAGACGGGCGGACGTCTGCTGCCTCCTGGTGACCGCTTCTCACTCGCACGTCTGTAGACGGTCCTGCAGATTGTAGGACGATAGTCTACTCTCTCTCTCCTCGTGCATTGTTACCCCTCCGCATGCATCAGCGATGAGTTCTTGCTCGGTTCGGTTCGGTTTATTTGGGTTTTGGCGGGTTCTACACTTCTAACTGGCATAAGCAGGACTTGTTTCTGCACTGCTAATATAATTTCAGGGCGTACAATGAGTTTCCATGAAATAAGAAGACCATCCACATTCAGTCAGCGCTGTTTTCCAGGAGAGGAGAGTCTGGGATCAAGACATGAGGTCACAAGGCTCATAAGCTTAAGGTTTAAAGAGAAATATTACAGTAAAAAACAACTGGACCTTAATATTGAACCCTGACGTGTGCCGTAATCTGCAAGGAATATTAAACCACCGAAAATGGAATATGGTGACAAATACGAAGGCAGAGCACCAGACACTGGACACTAAAAACCTGAGTGACAGCACCTGAGACTGGGACAGCTTCAGCGAAGCTGGGAGCCGGTCAGACGGAGACGTGCATCACGGGCCCTTTCCAAAAATCACACCTGCCTGAGTGGAAACATCCCGGAAATATTGAGTTGTAATTACAGCTTTTCCGCTGAAAAGTGAGAAGGTCCGTGTGAATGTCTGAGCTTCCTGAGGATCAGGGCGGCGAGTGCGAGCTGTCGCTGGAGGACTGGTCTGAAGATCCATCTGAAGTGGCCTGGCCAGCTGGCCGGGGACAGCAGCTTGAGGTGAGGGTCTCCTCCTGGCGCTGACAGCGGACTCATCGCGACTCTCACCGTTCGTCTCTCAACATTACGCTGCTCGGGACGTTCCGTCCACCGACCAGCATCACCGTGACATCTGATACGATTCTTAGGAATATTGTTTCAGTGGAGAGAAGCGGAACTCACCGTATCGTAGCGGATAAATCCCAATTCCCGCCTCTGTTAATGGTCCACGCTGGCCTGAGGGGTGGAGAAAGAGCCTCTCCTCCGGCGGGACAGGAGTTTAGCTGGCAGAGGGAAGGGTGGGTGGGTGCAGCAAGACGCCAAGAGGTGTGTAGGTGCGAAGGAGAGAGAGAGAGAGAGCGAGAGAAAGAAGAGAAGTGAAAATAGCGCGTGGCCAGGAGGTGGGGAGAAAAGAGGGAGGTGAGGGGTGGGTTTCCACCAACACGCTGTACTCCGTCAGGTGAGGTAATGGCACGGATGAGAATTTACGTTTCATGCATGTTCACCTACAGGTCTAACCCCACTTACTACCATCGTGTCCCCGAGCAGGACACTTAACCCTGAGTGTCTCCAGGGGGGGACTGTCCCTGTAACTACTGATTGTAACCCTGAGTGTCACCAGGGGGGGACTGTCCCTGTAAATACTGACTGTAACCCTGAGTGTCTCCAGGGGGGGACTGTCCCTGTAACTACTGACTGTAACCCTGAGTGTCTCCAGGGGGGGTCTGTCCCTGTAACTACTGAGTGTCTCCAGGGGGGGACTGTCCCTGTAACTACTGACTGTAACCTTGAGTGTCTCCAGGGGGGGGACTGTCCCTGTAACTACTGACTGTAACCCTGAGTGTCTCCAGGGGGGGGACTGTCCCTGTAACTACTGACTGTAACCCTGAGTGTCTCCAGGGGGGGACTGTCCCTGTAACTACTGACTGTAACCCTGAGTGTCTCCAGGGGGGGTCTGTCCCTGTAACTACTGATTGTAACCCTGAGTGTCTCCAGGGGGGGTCTGTCCCTGTAACTACTGATTGTAACCCTGAGTGTCTCCAGGGGGGGACTGTCCCTGTAACTACTGATTGTAACCCTGAGTGTCTCCAGGGGGGGACTGTCCCTGTAACTACTGATTGTAACCCTGAGTGTCTCCAGGGGGGGTCTGTCCCTGTAACTACTGATTGTAACCCTGAGTGTCTCCAGGGGGGGACTGTCCCTGTAACTACTGATTGTAACCCTGAGTGTCTCCAGGGGGGGTCTGTCCCTGTAACTACTGATTGTAACCCTGAGTGTCTCCAGGGGGGGACTGTCCCTGTAACTACTGATTGTAACCCTGAGTGTCACCAGGGGGGGACTGTCCCTGTAACTACTGATTGTAACCCTGAGTGTCTCCAGGGGGGGACTGTCCCTGTAACTACTGATTGTAACCCTGAGTGTCTCCAGGGGGGGACTGTCCCTGTAACTACTGATTGTAAGACGCTGGTAAACGGCGTAAATGTGCTTTGCTCCGTGGCGCCTTGGCAGACCGGGACGCCACCGCCCCACAAATGTAAACGTGCTATATCTGGTGAACACTGCAAACAAGCTCCGAATTAGACAGATCCCATCTGATGCTCCTGAGATGACGCGAAGATACTCTAATTCTGGGTGTGGCCTGTTTTCGGCATCGTTAAGGGCGTGGCACGCTCCGCGGTTGGAAAATTCCTCTTCTCCTCTGTCTGCATGGTGCTTCGTTAATGAAGGGCTTGTCTAAGAGAAGGTCCTGGACCAGAGAAGAGCTTCTAGGAGAAACTGACCGACTCAGGTCCTTCTAATTGAACTGGTCATTGCCCCGAAGTCAGAGCCGTTAGTGACGCCATTCGTTTGGTCTTGTGTTTATTCTCCACCGGAGGGTCTTTTTATGGCTGATTTGACTCAGTTGTGATCTCAGAACTTCCGAACGGCCTCAGTGACGGAGGGGAAAGCGAATAAGATTCTGGTACCAGAGTAAACCCGGGACAGAAATGTGCACGTTCGTCAGGAAGGACAAATGCGGGAAAGAAACGCTCCGGGTTGCACGAGCCAAGATTTCCATCAGGTTCTCCAGTAGATGTTTCATATGGTTCTGCTGTGGTTCTTTTCCCACATCTACATGAATTTAAAAACCCGCTCATCCAATTCAATCATTAAAGGGGAAATTCCATTTTTTTTTATTTGTCATTTTATTGTTTTATTGTGCTCAACACGTGCAAATGCTAAAATAAAAGGAACATGTGTCCCTCACAGTCTCGCACCGTAAGCAGATCCCGGTGAGCAGTAACCGGGTTCTGCGCTGATCGGGCGAGACACGGCCCTTCTGTTCAGGCGCCCGCCGGGCCCGCGCCGCGCCGCGCTCCGGCCTGTTTACTTCACTTCCTGCTGGACGTGAACAGGCCATTGTGTGCGAGGGGCCGTTTAAAGGGCTGTTCCTGCCGCCATGGTTCTCGCTTTCATTTACTGCCACGGGACAGAGGGAGCGGGGGCCTTTCTGGGGCCCGCGCCGCAGCCGGCCCGCAGGTTCCTTCCCCGCCAGCGGCTGAAAGGCCGCATTGTCCGGCCGGGGGCGCGGAGTGTGTTCTTGTTGGGGTGGGGGGTCCTCGGGAGCAGAACGTCGGAGTGCCTCTGAAGAGGCGAAGAGGAAACGCGCGAGGGCCGGCGGCCATTACTCAACACTGACAAACACGAGGCGTTTCATCTCACCATCACAGAAATTCAGATGCATAATAATATAGAAATGGTGGCCTGCACCTGATCACGAGTTTAACTCTGGAGTTCAGAGGTCACCTGCAGGACACCGCGCCCTTATATCCAACACACAGACCCTACTTGTGGAGGGGCGGGGCTGCTGATCTTTACAACCCACACACACACCCCGACCCACCCATGGCTCCCGCTGCATTTCATGCATACCTCTGCGTGGAATCGGGTTTTCCTCCTGGTTTAAATCCCGCTTTTATGAGCTTGTTCTCGGTGGACCCCGCTACGGTCTGGGGCGCCGCATGAACGGGGTCACACTTTATTGAAAGAAAAAGAGGCGCTTGTGTATTTTTACTGGCGTTTCCGCGTCGTCTGGCTTAAAAAAATCTCCGCTGCTCGGTTCACGGTCATAATTTTGTCATACATACGCGTGTCGTACTTAAATGAAAACAAGCGGCCGGCCGAGAAAGTGACCCGGTTCTTGATTGACAGGCCTGCGGCTCCAAGATCCCCGGAGACGTCTTGGTGATATCAGGTCCCTTCGGAGGAGGACGTGCTGAATGGACGGTGCCGTTCAGGAGCTCATTGTCAGGCTTCTCTAAGGAGAGCGTTTGCACCGGGCTGAGGCCTTGCGGTGGAGGTCGGACAGTCGGCCTCATTACCCCAGGCCACCACAACAGCGAATAAGCAGATTTCGCCAGATTGGCCGATTTGTTTGATGTGTGAGGTACATCAGAGACAGCTGGACTCCCCACCCGGCCGGTCAGAGAACCAAAACAGTGTTTATTCACATTTCGAGTTGCTATCTATGCAGTACTATATCCCAGCATGATGCCTGGCATTCACATATGGTTTAAATTTAAATCGTTCTAAAACGTCCCGCTGATGTCAAAGTCTATGGGGAGGCTGGGAAAAGCGCATGTCCTAATTATATATATTAGCATGCATCTGAGTTTGAGCCGTTGGGCGTGCTCCGCATCTCCACTCCACTCAAATGGCGCCTTGTTGGTGTAGGTTGTTGACCGTGCTGTTTGTAAAGTGACCTTTTCATAAGCTGCACAGACGTCCTCTGTGGCTGCTCATAGCCTCGCGTCGGGATCCAGGCCAGCAGGGGGGGGGGGGACTGGAGGGGATGGACATCAAACCAGAGCCGAACTCGGCCCTCTGGGAAACCTCAGAGCGAGAGGCAGAGGTGCTCTGACGTCAGTCCGGGGGCCGACTCTGAGGAGGCCACAAAAGGTGGCCTGTGAATTCACATTGATGCATGGCTGTCCCGCATACCCACCTAGAGGCTGATGAGAGAAACGCAGAGCAAACTGCACAACATGCTCATCCTAATTCTACAGAATATACAATCAAAAATGGACAAATAAATGTTGAATGGTGACATGATCTTCCGCGGGCGTCTCGACGTGGGGAAAAAAACGTGCTTCTCTTCTTGGCCGCTAGGGGGAGCCCGCGGTTTGTGGAATTCGGCGCCTACGATGCTCGCCGCTTATTGGCTGTCGCGTGGTTTTGTGGGCGGGCGTTAGGCCTGCACGGCCGTGCCGCGATTGGTCGGGGCCCGCGTCAGTGACGCCCGCGGCCGCGGCTTCCCACGACAAGGTTGGTTTCACGTCAACAGCCTGTCAGCGGAGGAGGGAAGCGGCGGCCGTCAGCAGCCGCCGCGGTTTTTTCCCCGCGAGTAGCCGTCCGTCTGCGTGTTTCCTGCCGGCTTCTCGGCGCCACTTGTTTACCTCCGCGGCGCCGCGGTCCGGTCTCACCGGCGGACGGAGCGGGAGCGGCGGGCCGCGCCGGGACCCGCAGGACGAGCGGAACGCGGACGCCGGCGACGGTAAAAAAAAAGGCGACGCGGCTCCCGACCAACAGGTGTGACGGAGCATCTGGCCGCGGCTTTAATAGACGCTGTAATCCCGGCTTTACTTTAAATAAACTGCGAGCAGCGAACTTATTAAACGCGCCGCCTGGTTAATTAATTTATGGCTGTAAATTCTTCATTTTCTGACGTGTTCACTCATGGGGTGTTAAATGGCGGGATTTACTGTCCATTAGCCGCTGATGCAGCGCATGTAGTAAAATTGTAAAGATACAGAGAAGGTGATCATCGTATTCTTGGGGCCAGTGGTGGCCTGTGAAGAGAAGGGACTGTCATCGTGAGACACTGCAGCGCAGCACACGGTGACACGGTGAAACGTGTCCTCTGTATTTAACCATCACCCTTGGTGAGCAGTGGGCACCATGACAGGCGCCCGGGCAGCAGCGTGTGGGGACGGGACCTTCTGATTGTTGGGGCCACTTCCTTTACCGCTAGGCCACCACTGAGGTCCCCCCGGTGCTCACCAAGGGCGATGGTTAAATACAGAGGACACGTTTCACCGTGTCTCACAATGACAATCACGTCACTTTCACTCTTTTAACGTAAGTTCACACGTGTTCAGAAGGAAACGAAGGGACGTTTTTATTCTGTTGGTTTCAGCAATGCCGCCTGCTGAAGGCCGAGAACCGGGACTGGAACGTCCTGCCGGCACGACTCCTCCCCCACCCGGCCCGCTGGTCTCGGCTTAATTCCCGCGCTTTCACGTCTCGCCACGTCTCCTCCGTTCCTCCGGCAAGCTGCCAGCGGGACGGCCGCGTCCTTTTTTATCAGGTGCTTCGGTGGGAGCGCGGGCCCCTGCGCCGTGCCGGGGTGGGACGATGGCGCGGCGGGATGCTGAGGCTGGTTGCCGCCGCCGTGGTCTGTGATGTCAGAGGCCGACAGCCCGGGCGAGAGCCAGCGCGGCGCTCCCAGATTCTTCGTGGGCGGCGAGGACGATGAGAGCGAGGGACCGGAGCTCGTCTGCAGCATGAGGACGGACATGGAGGACATGGAGCTGTACGAGGACGACGAGGACGCCGACACGGTGAGGGTGACATGGCTTGGAATGGAGAGCATGAATTATGCGGTGTGACTGTCCTTCGTGGTGGGAACGTGGACATGTTCTCCATGTTGTCCTCTGTCTCTCTCTCAGCCCCCGGAGCGGCAGATCGTGGTGGGGATCTGTTGCATGATGAAGAAGTCCAAGTCCAAACCCATGACGCAGATCCTGGAGAGGCTGTGCCGCTTCGAGTACATCACGGTGGTGATCTTCCCCGAGGACGCGATCCTGAACGAGCCCGTGGACAAGTGGCCCCTCTGTGACTGCCTCATCTCCTTCCACTCCAAAGGTCTCCCGTTGGCGTCCGTCCCCGTCGCCTGACTTGCGTTCCGGCAGAATGTAACTGCAGCCCCGCTCGCCGCTCTAATGACAGCGTCTGCAGCGCGTGGGGTGTCATTTCGGGGGAAGGTATGAATTATCGTCCCTCTGCTCTGCTGCAGGCTTCCCGCTGGACAAGGCCGTGAGCTACGCCAGACTCCGAAACCCGCTGCTGATTAACGACCTGGACACGCAGTACCACATACAGGACAGGTACGGTGCCGCGCGGCGAGGGTGCTGTTACACGCACATTTACCTTTGCATTTACCAGACGCCCTTATCCAGAGCGACTTACAAATCAGTAGTTACAGGGACAGTCCCCCCTGGAGACACTCAGGGTTAAGTGTCTTGCTCAGGGACACGATGGTAGTAAGTGGGATTTGAACCTGGGTCTTCTGGTTCATAGGCGAGTGTGTTACCCACTAGGCTACTACCAGCCTACCACTACCACCCACTAGGCTACCACGCACCACAGCCTAACAAAGCGTACAGAAACAGCGGACTCGGCACAGCCAACCGACAGCAAAACAACCTACAGGAAGGGGTGGTCCAGAGGGGACAACTCAAACACGCACAAAAGTTCACAAAAAGGGCACATAAACACACACAAAGCAACAAGACACACAAATGAGATCCCCAACGGAGCTCCTTGCAGATCTCTGTGGACGCTGGGGACCTCCCAAAACAGTAAGGGCCTAGCAGACCCTGGGGACCTCCAGAACACCGACCGGAGTCACTTTGTATAGGTGGAGGTGACTGCTTCAACTCCTCCCACGAAGTCAACCTAAAAGAGACAGGACACAAAAACACAGCCAGCTACACAGAACACGTGGGAGCGTACGTCCAGGGACGTTACAAAAGGCCACGCCCACAGCCACACCCTCACCACATCCTAATCAAGCAATAAGTCCAGAATTATTGTATTTTATAAACAAAGGATAAGAGGGGAGGAGCCTGTAGACATGATTGACAGCTGTCATGCAGCCTACTTCCTCATTGTGGACAATTTAATCCCCTCTTGTTAATAAGCGACATGTAGCACAGTATTTATCTTCTCCTCCTTTTACCCTCCAATTTGCCACACTCCTAATACCCCTTGTACACAAACGTGACCACGCCCACTACCAACACCAACATGCAGGTTATCAGGCGCTTTAATTCCAGTGAACGTGACCACGCCCACTACCAACACCAACATGCAGGTTATCAGGCGCTTTAATTCCAGTCAACGTGACCACGCCCACTACCAACACCAACATGCAGGTTATCAGGCGCTTTAATTCCAGCGAACGTGACCACGCCCACTACCAACACCAACATGCAGGTTATCAGGCGCTTTAATTCCAGTCAACGTGACCACGCCCACTACCAACACCAACATGCAGGTTATCAGGCGCTTTAATTCCAGTCAACATGACCACGCCCACTACCAACACCAACATGCAGGTTATCAGACGCTTTTATTCCAGTCAACATGACCACGCCCACTACCAACACCAACATGCAGGTTATCAGGTGCTTTAATTCCAGAGAACGTGACCACGCCCACTACCAACACCAACATGCAGGTTATCAGGCGTTTTAATTCCAGTCAACGTGACCACGCCCACTACCGACACCAACATGCTGGTTATCAGGCGCTTTAATTCCAGCGAACGTGACCACGCCCACTACCAACACCAACATGCAGGTTATCAGGCGCTTTAATTCCTAGTGAACATGACCACGCCCACTACCAACACCATCATGCAGGTTATCAGGCGCTTTAATTCCAGTCAACGTGACCACGCCCACTACCAACACCAACATGCAGGTTATCAGGCGCTTTAATTCCTAGTCAACGTGACCACGCCCACTACCGACACCAACATGCAGGATATCAGGCACTTTTATTCCAGTCAACGTGACCACGCCCACTACCAACACCAACATGCAGGTTATCATGGTGAATGGGACATTAGTGAACATGAACCCATGGAAAACAGACTCAATATTTCATATTCTGGTGTACAGCAATACATCCCAAATTGTGCCATTGATGATGTGTTTGTCGTGTGTAGGGATTCGGAATTCGTAGATTACAGAAATCCATGTTCTCAACAGTTCCATCAGGGCTTTCAATGTTGGAATTAGTATTTATTGGCAGTGGTGGTTTTTGGCTGTTCCTCAGGAGAGAGGTGTATCGCATCCTCCAGGAAGAAGGCATCGACCTGCCACGCTACGCCATACTGAACCGCGACCCCGACAAGCCGCACGGTGAGGCGCCTGCTTTGCACCCCCCGTTTAATCCCCCCTGGCGCTGGACGGGCTCGGCGGACCCGTCTCTGTTTAGTTCTGCTTCCTGAGTGAAGATATTTCGGTCTGTAGGTAAATATAGCCGCTAATGTGGAGCAGTCTTGAGTGTCTGGCCTTCGTTACTCATAAAAAGAGGAAAGCCGGAGCAGCCTGAGCGGCACAGATGTCCTCGGCCGTCACCGCCTTCTCCGCTGTAACGTGTCACCCGCCCCGCCCTCGGCGTCACGGCCCTCGCGTCTGCTTGCAGAGTGCAACCTGGTGGAGGGCGAGGACCACGTGGAGGTGAACGGCGAGGCGTTCCCCAAGCCGTTCGTGGAGAAGCCGGTGTGCGCCGAGGACCACAACGTCTACATCTACTTCCCCACGTCGGCGGGCGGAGGCAGCCAGAGGCTCTTCAGGAAGGTGCGTCCGCCGGCTGCGCCAAGGGCAGCTCGACACGCCTTCACAGTCACACAAAACGCCCGGCATTCCATCTCCTGCCGATGTTGAGAATTCCTTCATCGTACGTGAATTTGGAAAAGTGAAAAGCTCCACTCAGAGCCGGAGCGTTCCCAGAGCTCCGCCGAGTCCTGCACCTGTCCCGCTGACCGCCCGCGGGCCCGGTGCCGGTCTGAACCGAGCTTGTCTGTTTTCAATGTCGCTGTGAGGCGCCACTTCCTGTTGTGAGTGTGGTGAAGCCATCGTCATTGTCAAACTTCAGCACAGTGAGACGTGTCCTCTGTATTTAACCATCACCCTCGGTGAGCAGCGGGCACCACGACAGGCGCCCGGGGACCTTCATCAAGGGGACCTCAGCTCGGGATTCCGATTACGGCGGTTTTGTATCCTTGACCGCTAGGCCGCCGCTGCGCCTGGAGCGCGTGAGAACAGCGAACGACCGCACACACACATTCCTGCACGCTGAGAGCTGATAACCACCCAGGGGGAGGCCTGTGATAAACTCACAAATTATAGCGCATGACTGAGTGTTCCAGCAGAGGCTATTTATGTCTCATACACACACACACACACACAGACCCACACACACACACACAGACCCATCACATGGGGTCACATCATGGATTCCCCTCCAGATGGTTGAGCAGCCGGAGGGAGAACAGATCACGACTGCACTGTTCCAGTGCGCACACACACACTCACACACACTCACACGCTTGCACGTGATGCTGCTGAACGCTGCGGTCCCGACGCCGTCGCTGTGTGTTGCAGATCGGCAGCAGGAGCAGCGTTTACTCCCCGGAGAGCAGCGTGAGGAAGACCGGCTCCTACATCTACGAGGAGTTCATGCCCACCGATGGCACCGACGTGAAGGTAATAAGTCATAAAACACCCCGCCATGTCTTACCCTACAGCACTTTCAGTTTCTGTCACCTCATGAACAGTTTAGGTGAATTTTTTTTTTTTTTTTTTTTTTAGTTCTAGGATTTTGTGTGGAATATTCTCACTAATGTCCGTTCCTCCATCAGAACGCTGGAATTAAAGCGCCTGATAACCTGCATGTTGGTGTTGGTAGTGGGCGTGGTCACGTTGACTGGAATTAAAGCGCCTGATAACCTGCATGTTGGTAGTGGGCGTGGTCACGTTGACTGGAATTAAAGCGCCTGATAACCTGCATGTTGGTAGTGGGCGTGGTCACGTTCACTGTAATTAAAGCGCCTGATAACCTGCATGTTGGTAGTGGGCGTGGTCACGTTCACTGTAATTAAAGCGCCTGATAACCTGCATGTTGGTAGTGGTAGTGGGTGTGGTCAAGTGGTATTAGGAGTGTAGAGAACTGAGGAAAATGGAGGAGAAAGGGTGGAGATGGACACTGCTCTACATCTGGGCGTGTCATGCATTGACAGGAGGGATTTAAACAGTCCAGAATGAAGAAGTAAGGTGTGTGAGAGCTGTCAATCAAGCATACAGGCTCCTCCCCTTTTTAAAATTTTGTTCATAAAAACAGCATTAAAGTTAATCTTCTGGGTGTCAGATACAGCTGCACACTCTGAAATAGACCATTTGATGGTTGATACCCTGTGCAGGTCTACACGGTGGGTCCAGACTACGCCCACGCAGAGGCGCGCAAGTCCCCAGCGCTGGACGGTAAGGTGGAGAGGGACAGCGAGGGGAAGGAGATTCGATACCCAGTCATGTTGACTGCCATGGAGAAGCTGGTGGCGCGGAAAGTCTGCTTGGCATTCAAGGTCGGCGTCATTAAAACTCATAATCTTCATCTTACAACAGAGTACGCCAGGGGAGTTCTGTACTGAGATAACAGTTAAATTTACGTGCCCCCCCCCTCAGCAAACCGTGTGTGGCTTTGACCTTCTTCGGGCAAACGGCCACTCTTACGTTTGTGACGTCAACGGCTTCAGCTTTGTGAAGAACTCCATGAAGTACTACGATGACTGTGCCAAGATCCTGGGGTATGGAGACGGACGGTCCTGGCTGTGTTTCCCTCTCGTAGCGAGGGGTGACCGGCCATTAGTTCTCATTATGCACCGCGCGATGTAAACCGATCTCGCCGTAATCGAACCTCGCGGATTAATAAAAGATGTTTTTTTTTTCTCCTCCATGTACTCACGATCTCTGTCTGTCAGGAACATCGTGATGAGGGAGCTGGCGCCGCAGTTCCAGATCCCCTGGTCCATCCCCACCGAGGCGGAGGACATCCCCATAGTGCCCACGACCTCTGGCACCATGTGCGTACACACGCTTTCGGGGTGCATCCTGGTATAAACGGCGCTCGCTCGGAGCCTCATGGCCGCCCCTCGCTCTGTTCGCAGGATGGAGCTCCGCTGTGTCATCGCTGTAATTCGCCACGGCGACCGGACCCCCAAACAGAAGATGAAGATGGAGGTGCACAATCCAATGTGCGTTCAGGCTGGCACCGCGCGTCGTGCCCTCCACGCCCCGCCCCGCCCCGGCCCGGCCCGATCTCGCCGTCACCGTTCTTTTCTTCCTGGGTTTCAGGTTCTTCGAGCTCTTCGAGAAGTACGGGGGCTACAAATCTGGGAAGCTGAAACTGAAGAAGCCCAAGCAGCTTCAGGTGAGCAGAGCCCATTCGGTTACGAGTTCCGTGGACAACGTAGTACCCAAAGCCACCGAGGTCCTTTAGTGAAAGTCTGACGAATAAAGACAAGGACAGATATGGACCTAATCTTCCCCCTCCAAGTCACTCTGCAAAGGAGACCTGCTGAAGTGAATTTTAACGTTCTGTTAATCTGTTCAGCATGAAAACGTTTAGCAACTAGAGACCTAAAAATACGTTTAAAAGTGAGTGTCCAGGGGTCAGGGGTCAGCCTGTGTCCTCTGACCTGTCGGCAGGAAGTGCTGGACATCACCCGACAGCTGCTGGCCGATCTGGGACAGCACACCGGCTGCGAGATCGAGGAGAAGAAGTCCAAGCTGGAGCAGCTGAAGACGGTCTTGGAGATGTGAGTTGGCCGTTTTCGCCACTTGCGCCTCACCTGCTGCCTTCGGGGTTTCGACATTCAGAAATACTTTGTGCTGTAAAACGATCCGACGTCACCTCTGACCCCAGCCTGTGTGTCTTCAGCTGCTGGGGTCACTCTGAAAGGCCAAGTCGTCTTCCTTCTCCGCAGCATTAGCTAATAAGCTTGCCGGTAGGTGCTTGTAGCCTAGCGTGTAACACACTCGCCTACGAACCAGAAGACCCAGGTTCAAACCCCACTTACTACCCTTGTGTCTCTGAGCAGGACACTCCAGGGGGGGGACTGTCCCTGTAACTTCAGGGTGGTAGTAGCCTAGCGGGTAACACACTCGCCTACGAACCAGAAGACCCAGGTTCAAACCCCACTTACTACCATCGTGTCCCTGAGCAGGACACTTAACCCTGAGTGTCTCCAGGGGGGGACTGTCCCTGTAACTTTAGGGTGGTAGTAGCCTAGCGTGTAACACACTCGCCTACGAACCAGAAGACCCAGGTTCAAACCCCACTTACTACCCTTGTGTCTCTGAGCAGGACACTCCAGGGGGGGGGGCTGTCCCTGTAACTTCAGGGTGGTAGTAGCCTAGCGGGTAACACACTCGCCTACGAACCAGAAGACCCAGGTTCAAACCCCACTTACTACCCTTGTGTCTCTGAGCAGGACACTCCAGGGGGGGGGACTGTCCCTGTAACTTCAGGGTGATAGTAGCCTAGCGTGTAACACACTCGCCTACGAACCAGAAGTCCCAGGTTCAAACCCCACTTACTACCATCGTGTCCCTGAGCAGGACACTTAACCCTGAGTGTCTCCAGGGGGAGACTGTCCCTGTAACTTTAGGGTGCTAGTAGCCTAGCGTGTAACACACTCGCCTACGAACCATAAGACCCAGGTTCAAACCCCACTTACTACCCTTGTGTCCCTGAGCAGGACACTCCAGGGGGGGGGACTGTCCCTGTAACTTCAGGGTGGTAGTAGCCTAGCGTGTAACACACTCGCCTACGAACCAGAAGTCCCAGGTTCAAACCCCACTTACTACCATCGTGTCCCTGAGCAGGACACTTAACCCTGAGTGTCTCCAGGGGGGACTGTCCCTGTAACTACAGGGTGCTAGTAGCCTAGCGGGAAACACACTCGCCTACGAACCAGAAGTCCCAGGTTCAAACCCCACTTACTACCCTTGTGTCCCTGAGCAGGGGGGGGACTGTCCCTGTAACTACTGACTCTGGATCAGGGGGTCTGGTAAATGCCGTAAATGTAAATCTAGCCGGTTTAGTTAGGCAGTTGGTACTGTTTTTTTGTGTTTTTTGCAGGTATGGGCATTTCTCTGGCATTAACAGGAAAGTGCAGCTGACCTACCTGCCCCACGGTCAGCCCAAAACCTCCAGCGAAGAGGAGGGTACGGACTTCATCGCCGCCTCTTTACTAGCCGGCTCTGTTTTTTAAGAAACACCGTCTGAACCGCGCGTCTTTGTGCACGACCCCACAGACGCGCGCAAGGAGGGCCCGTCGCTCCTGCTGGTGCTGAAGTGGGGCGGCGAGCTGACGCCGGCCGGCCGGGTGCAGGCGGAGGAGCTGGGCCGGGCGTTCCGCTGCATGTACCCGGGCGGGCAGGGTGAGCGCAGGGACGCCGCCGCCAACGCAGCGCAGCCGCTCGTGCACTTCATGCGTGCGCCTCCTTCCTTTTGCAGGCGACTACGCCGGCTTCCCGGGGTGCGGCCTTCTCCGCCTGCACAGCACCTACCGCCACGACCTGAAGATCTACGCGTCTGACGAGGGCCGGGTACAGATGACCGCTGCAGCCTTTGCCAAGGTGACCCATCTCATGCTGTTCTATGCGTGTGAAGTCGGAATTTGTATTCAAACCCCACGAGTTATGCCCAATTTTTCTTTATAGAGCCCATAATCACATACAGTACGTCTCAATGGGCTTTGACAGGCCCTACGGTTGACACCCAACTCGCCTGACCCTTCTGCGCACAAAATAAACTCTAGGAGAGAGAGAAAAATAAGAAAGTGATAGAAAGTGAAAGGCGGAGTGATAGAGAGAGGGACCCCCTTCCAGGGTAGAGTGAGACTGCAAGTGGTGTCTGGTGATGGTTTGTCCAAGAAACCCCCTAATGCTGGCACAGAAATAAAACTGGTGGGATATCCTGACCCAAAAGTCCCGTGTCTATTCAGGTCAAAATGTCTCACGTTTGCCCGTAATAAAAACGGAAAAAAAAAAAAAAAAAAAAAACGGTTTTATTGTCACTACAACAAATCGGCACCAAAAAACCCCATGAAACCCTGCGGGGACGGATGAGCCGTTCATGACCGGGTTGGTTTAATTTTTTTTCAATTAATGGGTGTACCAGGGTCTCCTGGCTCTGGAGGGTGAGCTGACGCCCATCCTGGTGCAGATGGTGAAGAGCGCCAACATGAACGGCCTGCTGGACAACAACATCGACTCGCTGAGCGGCTGTCAGCAGCGGGTCAAAGGTCGCCTGCACGAGATCCTGCAGCGGGACCAGGAGTTCGCCGAGGACGACTACGACCGGGTAATGCACCAGCGTCACCCAGAGAGAAGCAGTGTAAAATCCATGGCGTAAATCCACTTTACAACACTTTAATTCAAGTAATTTAATTTATAACGTTATATTGGACATAGTTTTTTGGTCAGGGAAAGTCCTGGCAAAGTCAGGGAATTTTGAGTGCGCCCCCTGAGCGTATTTATCTGCGTATTCTACCTGAGGTGAAGTGATTTTCACTTGTGATACACAGCAGCAGAGCACACGGTGCACACAGTGAAATTTGTCCTCTGCTTTTAAGCAGTGGGCACCATGACAGGCGCCCGGGGAGCAGTGTGTGGGGACGGTGCTTTGCTCAGTGGCACCTTGGCGGATCGTTATTCGAACCGGCAACCTTCTGACTACGGGGCCGCTTCCTTAACCGCTAGGCCACCACTGGGGACGTGTAACATGCGTCCTCGTGTATGACCCCAGCGTCCGAGTGTCCGTCTCCTTTAAAGGTGTACTCACCGTTCTCCAGTTGGCTCAGTAGAAGAGACATTGCGTGATGCTCGATGAGAGGGAGGTGGTCAGGTGTTGCTGCCTTACCTTCTCAGAGTCGATATTACTCTACACATGACTTGTTTAAATTGATATCAGCTGATCGTAACTTCGATATTGACATTGTTAACGTGTGTGTGTGTGTGTGTGTGTGTGTGTGTAGTTGGCTCCGACTGGCAGCATTTCCCTCCTGAACTCTATGAAGCTGTTGGGGAACCCTGTGTCTACATGTGATAAGGTCTACAGCCTCATCCAGAGCCTCACGTCACAGATCCGCAAGAGGCTGGAGGACCCCAAATCTGCAGGTGACTCCGTCCACCCGTTCACCTTCACCATCGCTCGCCCGTTTCTATATTTTACATATTAACCCTCGCTGTCCCCCCCCCCCGCCGCAGACCTCCAGCTGTACCACAGCGAGACGCTGGAGCTGATGCTGCAGCGCTGGACCAAGCTGGAGCGCGACTTCCGCATGAAGAGCGGCCGCTACGACATCAGCAAGGTCCCCGACATCTACGACTGCGTCAAGTACGACCTGCAGCACAACAGCTCGCTGGGGCTGGACCACACGCTGGAGCTGTTCACGCTGTCCCGGGCGCTGGCCGACATCGTCATCCCGCAGGTAACCGCCTCGGCGCGCCGGAACTCCTCAGACCGGGAGTAGGGGCCCAGAACAAGAAGGTGTCCCTCTGTCTCACGAGCAGGAGTACGGCATCAACAAGGTGGAGAAGCTGAGCATCGCCTACGCCTACTGCCTCCCCCTGATCAAGAAGATCCAGCTGGACTTGCAGAGGACGCACGAGGACGAGGCCGTCAATAAACTCCACCCGCTGTGAGTGGCCACCAAATGTATTACGTAGGTCCTCCTCAAAAACTGCCCTGACCCACCAGGCCCTGCACTCAGGGAATACTTCTTCCATGAAGGTAGGTGGAACGTGTTGACAGCAGCAGATCTGAAGAAATGTACCGCCTCCTCTGACTTACTGTCTTCCCACAATGCATCCTGGCGCCGGGCCTTCCCCCGGATACCCAGTGATCCACATGATTCATCAGACCAGGGGACCTTCAGGTCTCGACATCACAATTTGGCCTTTTCCAAAGTCAGATTTTCCATCTGAAAATAGAATATCCCTCCCAACCAGTGGTGGCCTAGCGGTTAATGAAACGGCCCCGTAATCAGAAGGTTGCCGGTTCGAATCCCGAGTAAAGCACCGTCCCCACACGCTGCTCCCCGGGGGTCTGTCATGGTGCCCACTGTCACCAAGGGTGATGGTTAAATACAGAGGACAAATTTCACTGTGTGCACCGTGTGCTGTGCTGCTGTGTATCACTTCACTTTAAGCCAGATAATTACATTTTATTTAAAATAATTAACACGTAAAATGAATGGGTTGCATCGACGCGTCTGCGTTGTTCTGGTCTACCCCGCCGTGAAGTCAGCTGACTGTCCCCCCGTGTCCTGTCTCAGGTATTCTCGAGGCGTGCTGTCTCCCGGGCGCCACGTTCGCACCCGCCTGTACTTCACCAGCGAGAGTCACGTCCACTCCCTGCTCAGCATCTTCCGCTACGGCGGCCTGCTCGACGTAAGTCTCCCGTGTGAGTGCGTGCGTGTGTGTGTATATGTGCGTGAGTGTGTGTGTGTGTGTGTGTGTGAGTGCGTGAGTGTGTGAGTGTGTGTGCGTGAGTGCGTGTGTGCGTGAGCGTGTGAGTGTGCGTGTATATGAGTGTGTGTGTGTGTGTGTGTGTATATGAGCGTGTGTGTGTGCGTGTATATGTGCGTGAGCGTGTGAGTGTGTGAGTGTGTGTGTGTGTGTGTGTATGTGCGTGAGCGTGCGTGTGTATATGAGCGTGTGAGTGTGTGTGTGTGTGTGTGGTGTATATGAGCGTGTGAGTGTGTGTGTGTGTGTATATGAGCGTGTGAGTGTGTGTGTGTGTGTGTGTGTATGTGCGTGAGCGTGCGTGTGTATATGAGCGTGTGAGTGTGTGTGTGTGTGTGTGGTGTATATGAGCGTGTGAGTGTGTGAGTGTGTGTGTGTGTGTATATGAGAGTGTGAGTGTGTGTGTGTGTATATGTGCGTGAGCGTGTGTGTGTGTGTATATGTGCGTGTGTGTGTATATGTGCGTGAGCGTGTGTGTGTGTGTGTATATGAGCGTGTGAGTGTGTGTGTGTGAGCGTGTGAGTGTGTGTGTGTGTGTGTGTATATGTGCGTGAGTGTGTGTGTGTATATGAGCGTATGTGAGTGTGTGTGTGTGTGTGTGTGTATATGAGCGTGTGAGTGTGTGTGTGTGCGTGAGTGTGTGTGTGTGTGTATATGAGAGTGTGAGTGTGTGTGTGTGTATATGTGCGTGAGCGTGTGTATATGTGCGTGTGTGTGTATATGTGCGTGAGCGTGTGTGTGTGTGTGTGAGCGTGTGAGTGTGTGTGTGTGTGTGTGTGTGTGGTGTATATGAGCGTGTGAGTGTGTGTGTGTGCGTGAGTGTGTGTGTGTGTATATGAGAGTGTGAGTGTGTGTGTGTATATGTGCGTGAGCGTGTGTGTGTGTGCGTGTGTATATGTGCGTGTGTGTGTATATGTGCGTGTGTGTGTGTGTGTGTGTGTGTATATGTGCGTGAGTGTGTGTGTGTATATGAGCGTATGTGAGTGTGTGTGTGTGTGTATGTGCGTGAGTGTGTGTGTATATGAGTGTGTGTGTGTATATGTGCGTGAGCGTGTGTGTGTGTGCATATGTGCGTGTGTGTGTATATGTGCGTGTGTGTGTATATGTGCGTGAGCGTGTGTGTGAGTGTGTGTGTGTGTGAGCGTGTGAGTGTGTGTGTGTGTGTGTGTGTGTATGTGCGTGAGCGTGCGTGTGTATATGAGCGTGTGAGTGTGTGTGTGTGTGGTGTATATGAGCGTGTGAGTGTGTGCGTGAGTGTGTGTGTGTGTGTGTGTATATGAGAGTGTGAGTGTGTGTGTGTATATGTGCGTGAGCGTGTGTATATGTGTGTGCGTGTGTATATGTGCGTGTGTGTGTATATGTGCGTGAGCGTGTGAGTGTGTGTGTGTGTGTGTGTGTATATGTGCGTGAGTGTGTGTGTGTATATGAGCGTATGTGAGTGTGTGTGTATGTGCGTGAGTGTGTGTGTGTGTGTGTGTATATGAGCGTGTGTGTGTGTGTGTGTGTGTGTATATGAGCGTATGTGAGTGTGTATGTGCGTGAGTGTGTGTGTGTGTGTGTGTGTGTATATGAGCGTGTGTGTGTGAGCGTGTGAGTGTGTGTGTGTGTGTGTGTGTGTGTGTGTGTATATGTGCGTGAGTGTGTGTGTGTGTATATGAGCGTATGTGAGTGTGTGTGTGTGTGTGTGTGTGTGTGTGTGTGTGTGCGTGTGCGTGTGTGTGCGCTCACGCGTGGCGCTCCGGTTTCAGGAGGAGAAGGACCAGCAGTGGAGGCGGGCGATGGATTACCTGTGCGCCGTCACCGAGCTGAACTACATGACGCAGATCGTCATCATGCTGTACGAGGACAACAACAAGGCGAGTGTCCCTGCCTGTCACGCGCTCTTCCGAGGTTGCGAATGTCACTGAAAGTCGGGGTGACTGACTGACTGCAGGACCCGGCGTCTGAGGAGCGTTTCCACGTGGAGCTGCACTTCAGCCCGGGAGTGAAGGTGAGCGAGGAGGAGAGCGCGCCGCTGGGCTTCGGCTTCAGACCCGCCTCCAGCGAGGTAAACACGCCCACCGCCGCTGCCCGACCGGCCCGTCCCACGCCTCGCCCGCGTCTCAAACCTTCACGTCGCTCTCGCCCAGAATGAACAGAAACAGACCGATCCTGGCAGCCTGGAGAACCTGTCTCAGGACGAGCCTGACCGCGCCCTTCCCCTCTCCGAGCCAATCAGCATGCAGAGACGATCCCCGCTCATCCGCAACAGGAAGACTGGCTCGATGGAGGTAAATGCTGAGCATCTCTCACACCCACACAGCCTGGAGACATTTACATTTACAGCATTTACCAGACGCCCTTATCCAGAGCGAATTACAGTCAGTAGTGACAGGGACAGTCCCCCCCTGGAGACACTCAGGGTTCAGTGTCTTGCTCAGGATCACAATGGTAGGCTACTAGGCTTCTAGCATCACCAGGGTGGTAGTAGCCTAGCGGGTAACACACTCGCCTATGAACCACAAGACTCAGAAAACCACACTTACTACCATCGTGTCCCTGAGCAGGACACTTAACCCTGAGTGTCTCCAGGGGGGGACTGTCCCTGTAACTACTGACTGTAAGACGCTCTGGATAAGGACGTCTGGTAAACGCTGTAAGTGTAATGGGGCGGGTCTGGCTGTCCCTGCAGGTGCTGTCAGAGACGTCCACTTCTAAAGTAGGCAGCTACCGTCTCTTCTCGTCCTGCTCTCGCCAGAGTCCGGAGATGAAGCAGAGTGGCCTGGGTGGGTAAAACACACACACACACACACACACACACACAGAGAGACGCAGACTTTTACAGATGCACAGATGGCTTTTCTCTGCTGTAGGGGAAATATTTGCTTTAAACTGGTGCCTTTTAACAATTTATTAAGCATGGGCACAGGACTAATAAACTTACTGTAAAATAACTGGAGCATGCAGCGTTCGTCTTGCTTCTCCTCGTAGTTCAGGAGTAAAGACTGACATGGCGTTCTGATTTTACTGTCCAGATGTGAAGGGACGTCCATGCATGTGCATTGCATCGTTTAAATAGCCGCGTAATCCTGTAATGTTGAATACGGCGAGGCCCGTGCGGAGGGTGAAAGATCAGTGTTCTGCGTAACTGCATGTTGTGTGTGTGTGTGTGTGCGTGTTGAGACTAACCGCCCACCTTAACCCCCACAGGCTCTCAGTGTGCGGGTCTCTTCAGCACCACCGTGCTGGGGGGCTCGTCTAGCGCCCCCAACCTGCAGGACTACGCCCGCACACACCGCAAAAAATTATCCTACGGCAGCTTGTCCTATAAAGACGGTACGTCCCGCATCATCCTCATGCTCACGCGCCGCCCGGACACGCATGTTAATTATAATCTTAGGATCACTGCCAGTCAAATATTGTGGATCCTTCGGTTTGTCTCGGCGGGGGGGGGGGCAACTTTATAAGAGATTTATTTGATCTGTCATGCACCAGAAATAGACTCTTCACACGTTCATATCTGTGTTTTCATTTTCAGTTTGTGTGTGTGTGTGTGTGTGTGTGTGTGTGTGTGTGTCCTCCATTTAGCTCTATAAATATATTATCCTGAACGTTCTGCCGGTGAGAATCTGATTGTCAGGGCAGCGGAGGCCTAGCGGGTAAGGAAGCGGACCCGTAATCGGAAGGTTGCCGGTTCGAGTCCCCCCCCACACACACACTGCTCCCCAGGCACCTTTCAGGGGTGGTAGTAGCCTAGCGTGTAACACACTCGCCTATGAACCAGAAGACCCAGGTTCAAATCCCACTTACTACCATCGTGTCCCTGAGCAAGAGTGTCTCCAGGGGGGGACTGTCCCTGTAAGTACTGACTGTAAGTTGCTCTGGATAAGGGCGTCTGGTAAATGCTGTAAATGTAAATGACAATCCCTTCACTTTCACATCACTTCAGATGTTTGCTAGATTGGTGTGTATGTTATTTAAAATAAATCATTTATTCCCCATTTGATGGAGGGAAATGAAGTTACCCTCCCATGCAGACCATTCTGTGTAGAAACACACCAGCCAGACCCGTGCGAGAAGAACTCTACGCACTTTAGATAAAGCCGGGGGCTGAAAGGTGAGAGGTCGCCCGCAGTGTAAAGCAGGTGCAGCAGTGGCCGCTTGTTCTGGATTGTTCTCTGTGGTCCCGCTCCAGTTCCTCTGCTGCCCAGCAGGGGTCACTGTCAGTCTGTGGAGACGCGGGCACTGCGGCTGCCATTTTCTCTCTCCTGTCGGCGCTTGTGTGACGAGCCCATCGTGCCTCATCTGTCTGGTCATGAACCGTTCTGCAGCTCCGGGACCGGATCTGTGCATCCTGCATCTGTGTGTTTGTCTGTCTGTGCCCTGGACGTGTGAGGATAAGAGGATTTTTATGACCCGTTTAAAGATTTAAATGCCATCTGTTGCGGGGGGTGTGGCCAGATTTCGCTCCATGAACCCTCATCTCTGGACGCCGGCCCTTTAAGAATGGATTTGGTCTAAATTTAGTCTTGAATGTCATCTCCCAGAATCCTTCAACTTGTGGTCTAGTTTCAGAGGGTTGAAGGTCGGAGGTGAGGCTGCGAGTGTGTGTGTGTGTGTGTGTGTGTGGGCGTGTCTGCCTCCATCTTCTCACGCCGTGTTTCCCGTTGCGAGACCCCCATCAGCCCAGCGTGCCCCCGCCCCCCTCTCTGACCATGGTAACACCAGTCACCTGTTTTTATCTCCTCAGAGTTGTTGTGTGCGCCGGCGGTAAAGCGATTTTCTGTGTCGTTTGCAAAGCATCCGACTAATGGTACGTCTGCTTCTTCTTCAAGTTTTACTCCCACTCCTCCACCCTCCCTCTGTCCTGCATGTCAGTGGTACGATCACGGCGTTCGGCTTTTCTTTACTGATCTCCATCCGTTGTTGGTTTTTTTTTTTTTTTTTTTTAAGTTCCTCCACTTCTCTGGTGTGTCCCCTCCTCCACCTGCATTCTGTCTGGTTCTTCTCTGGTTCCGTCACCTCACTCACCGTAAAGTGGATGTGCACACGACGCTCTGTGTTGGACGGGGTGCGAGTTGAGGACGAAGCTCTTCTTCAGTGTTGGTAGTGAGCAGGCAGCAGCTCTTGAGTGGTGTTTGGCCTTTATCCTCTGGAAGTGCATTGTGGGTTATATTCCACAGTAAATGGCCTTGGCCTTGTCCCTCAGAGGCTGGACAAGTGACCATCTGAATTTGTTTCGTATAATTTACTCGTGAAAAGATAATTATCCATGCTGGTTAACCGGTTGGCCACTATTGACCTTGGAATTTGACATTAAACCGGCTTTGGACTTTAACTCTTTGAATTGAACGTTGAATTTCCCACGATAGTGTAATTTTATTTTTTTTTTGTAGCTGCACTAATGCAGCAGCTGAAGGGGTGTTAACACGCTGCCACAATTCCCCCGGAGGGCGCGGACCGGTCCGAACGCTGGGTGACCTGACCCGACCTGAGCTGTACGAGTGCCAGACTGAGAGGGAAAGGTGTAAAACTCTGGAGAATAGTGTACAAAAACCCTCTCTCTACACACAAAAGCGCTGTATTAAAACCTGCCGTTACCTGGCAGAAAGGGGCGTGGCACAATAGAGGTTAAAAGATGAGCAGTTTCTAATTTATTAACCCCAGTAGATTAGTATTGCAGTTACATGTGAAGATTTTATGTAAAAAAAGGTACCAAAATGAAAAGGAGGAGGAAAGGAAGAGAAAAGCCATGAGCAGAATAGGTAAACAGAAAAGACTCAGGTACTGATGGGAAAATTCCCCTCAGCTCCCGATGGAAAAGAAGGTGGAAGTCCACAGGACACAAGAGAAATTCCTTTTATACATTTGACACCCAGGAAGCTGCTACAGACCAATCAGAATGTGTCGTTTCTGTCTTGTCACGCCCCCGATGTCTCCCGTCTGGGGAAGACCGAGAGAGCGGGGCATCTCACACCTTTTGAAGGCCGCCAAATGCCGGAATGCCGTTTGACAAAGACATGGAGAACAAAGAGGTGATTGCCTCTCCACAAGACAAAAGGTGCAGCAGTATCGTGGTCCTGCAGAATGTCCCATCTTCCAAAGGCGTCCCTCACCGCATCTCTCTCGCGATAATTAAAACGCGTCACCTCGCGACGGTGGCCGAGAATTGCAAATCAAATCAGCATTTCGTTAAGAAATTAACGTTCAACTAAACTAATCTAGCTCACAGAAATCACAGAAAGACTCCTTTACAAGCAGCGAATCACATGGAATGGATCGGTACTATAGACTGGAACTTCGTTCCGGACCCCGCCCGCCGGGCTCTAGTCCCGCCTACTACGGCCATAAAACGCGTCTTCTCGATTCTTCTCCTTCACGTTCGGCGCGTCACAATGCGTGTCTGGCGTGGACTTTACCCACTAATCGTGCTTCGCTGTGTCAAAGTGGAAGAGGCTGAGATCTCTGGTTTGGAGCTTGCTGAAGATACGGTGTTCCGCTTTGACAAGTGTGACAGTACTAGATTAACCTGTATTTTCCCTGTAACTCGATTAACTATAACTAATTTAACTAATTAACTAGCCGCAGTGTCCTAGTTCACCGGGAAGAATGGTGGAAGTCCACAGGACACAGAGAAGGTTCCCCCCAGAGAAGGTTGCTGAACCTGCATTCTGAAGTGTGAGGGTGGTGGAGGGTGTGGTTTTTTGGTGGCATTGTCAATGCTGGATGAAATGGCCCTAGTTCAGTGTATCTCAGTCCTGCTGGTTGCTCTACTCTGACATTCTCTGGTTTGGAGTTTGGTGTCAGAGAATGTAAACCAGAGCAGACCAGCCTGAAGCACCATGCACAGCCTAGTAGAAACCTGGAGGTCCTAGGAATCCTAGGAAATGTCTGGGGACAGAATGAAATGAGATTTGAATGATCACACCAACCTGCTCAGCATTGTGAAGAACCAGACTGGTATGATCCTGGTAGGTTGTCCTGGCACTGGTTCCTCCAGGAGCAGGCCTGAGAAACACTCTGATCCACCCTTCATTTCCTCCACCTTTCTCCTGCACAATATCAGGAGGTGGAGAGGAGCAGTTAGAAGGAACTCAAGCTCTTGGGTGGGACGTTTAAATGTGTGATGATTGATTGTTCTGTTGGACAGAGCTGTTTTGCTCCTCTTCTTCCCTCTCCTCTTCTCTCCATGGTCCTTTCTTCTCCTCTCTCAGAACCTCTGGAGGAAGACCAGGTGGCCAAGTTGTTGCGGCGGTTCTCCACTGAGCCCCCCATGGTCTGGCCCTTCTGCTTGGACGCTGGTCTGGCCCACCACCTGCACCAGTGCTCCTACCACCTCCGCCTGTTCCGCAACTGGCTGATCTCTGGCCAGCACCCTGTAGAGTTCTTCTACGGTTAGCTGCTCGCAGCCTGCCTGTGACTGAGATGCTGCTGCTGATGCTGATGCAGATGCTGATGCTGCTGCTTCTGTGTGTTTCCTGTTTGATGGCGTGTCTGTGGCCTGATTGTCCTCGCCGAGGCGGGCGATGGCGTTCGCTGCATGCTGGAGGTGCTGCAGCAGGTGACCAGTACGGGGGTACGAAGGTGGTGCGAAGTGGAGGGGAAGCTTCGTCCACTTGTTGTCCGGATGAATGGTAGTGTCGCTGAAGACCAGATGAGGTTCTGTTCCGTTCTGGACGGTCCTTGTTCTGCGCCTGTGGGGTCTCCTTCATGGTGTCGGGGGGTGTGACTGGGTGTGAGCCGCCACGCTGAAATGATCCTGCCTGGTGTGTGTGTGTCTGTGTGTGTGTGTGTGGTGGGTGCATGTGTATGCATGTGTGCCTGTATCCATGTATGTGTCCATTCTTTTGTGGTTGTGTGTGTGTGTGTGTGTGCACTAAACGCACTAAACTGTTTGCTTGTTTGAGCATGAACGTCTCTGACTGTGTGTGTGTGTGTGTGTGTGTGTGTGTGTGTGTTGTACAGGGTTTGAAGGCTGCTCCATGGTGCCCTCTATCTACCCCCTGGAGACGCTGCACAACTCGCTCTCTCTGAAGCAGGTGGACGAGTTTCTCACTGCTGTGTGTGAGACTGCAGGAGACTCACACACACGAAGTTCCAGAGGTACGTACACACACGCGCACACACACACACACACACGCACACACACACCATAACCATCGCAGCCTCTTCTCTCTCCTCAGCTCTGTCGGCCATGTTTGATGGACAGAACCAGCCGTGTATGGACTCTTACATCCCCCAGCGCATGCTGTCCTCCTCGGTGTCCTTACGCCACCGTTCCGACAGGCCTCCCTGGTGTGAGTCCACTTCACAAGTCATAAAGTGAAGTGATTGTCACATGTGATACACAGCAGCACAGCACACGGTGCACTCAGTGAAATTTGTCCTCTGCATTTAACCATCACCCTGAGTGAGCAGTGGGCACCATGACAGGCGCCCGGGGAGCAGTGTGTGGGGACGGTGCTTTGCTCAGTGGCACCTTGGCAACCTTCTGATTACGGGGCCGCTTCCTTAACCGATAGGCCACCACTGCCCGTTACACGTCTACACGTTAATTAGACCATTAATCAGCCAGTTATTACATTTAAATATGAAAATTAAGCTCAGATCTAGATCTAAGATTTTAAATCCTGGCTAAGCTAAATAAACCGCCATAAAAAGCCTTTATCAGCGCAGCATATATTTTTTTTCTAATCAAGGTAAAAAAATTTAGCGTAAATTGTTGCAGTAAAAGATTCTGTAGTTTGTAGTGTGTTTGCTTGGATTATTTCTGGACCGCTTTGGTCTGAAATAATTCTGCATCTGGCAACAGCGCTCACGTTGCAATGCTCTGTGGGTAGCGACGTTGTCACTGTGTGGTTGGATGACTTTTATATCTGAAGTGTGAACCTAAGTTTAATTCTAAATCATCTTCTTCCAATATATATATATATATATATATATATATATATATATATATATATCTCTCTCTGAAAGTATGAAATTATCTGAAGTTAATAAAGTGGGGCAAGCCTCTGTAAAAAGGAATTCAGCAGGTCCTCGCTCGACCCGGCGTGGCCCTTATGTACAATATTAATAGGTGCATCCTACAAATGAGCATTCCCATTCAAACATCATCTCCAATAAAGGGGCCTCCACTGCTCATGCATACAGAAGAAATGTCACTGTTTTCTGGTTACCAATGGCCATAAATTATCTTGAGCTACGTAACCGTCATCTTTTTAATTAGGAATAAGGTCCCTCCAACTGTCCTACGTTTTATCTTCTTTAGTAAATTCCCTGGGACGCCTCGCTGTCTTCATAGCTGCATGTTTGTGTGTTGCAGATAGCAGCGGGCCGTCCAGCACGGTCTCGAGCGCAGGCCCCTCCTCCCCCACCACGGCCGACACCTCCCCCCGTTTCAGCTTCAGCGAGAAGAACCCCCTCACTCCACAGAGCAGCGAGGAAGCCCATCCCGCCAGCCTACCCGCCGGGCACGCCGTGGGTGGACACCAGACCTCGGCAGGCTGCTCCAGTCCACTCGCAGAAGTCCAGAGCCCGGCGTCAGCTCACGAGGAGCAGCTCCACACCCTGGAATGTGAGGGGGGCCAGAGAGGATCCGGAGAAGGGCGGTGAGGAGCCACCTAGTGGCGTCCGAGGTGAAGAAACGCAAGAAGAACCATCAAACCCGGAGATACCTCTAGGTGACGTCCTATTGGAAAAGCCTCCGATTGAGGAGGGGTGTGGTCCAGACCTGGTCAGCCCACCGTTCCCCGACCTGGGCGTGGCCAGGGTGCAGGGCGGTGCCCTTCCAGTCCTGCTGGAGCTCCAGGAGAGCAGCTCAGAGGCCGGGTCCACCTCCCAGACACCCCTCTCCCCTGATGGGCCTCCAGATTTCTTCCACACCCAGGAACAGGGGGACTTGTGGGGGACCCACCCAGGCACCCCACTGGAGGCCGGAGCTCCACACACGTCAGAGCCCTGATGGCACGTGGATGGAGGAAGTGTCATGAAGAGATCAGACCTTCCCTCCTCACTCGCAGCCCGGCCCATTCTCTCGCACTTTACGTCCAGCACCATTTGTGATGAACATGCAGGTCAGAAGAAGTTCTTTCATGGAGCTGCTCAGTCCAAAGCCTCAGTTGCCTGCAAGCGTCTGAACCGTGCTCGCGATGCCTGCGTTTCATTGGTCGGATGGAAGGCTGCTCCTGCGTGTCCCCTTCTGTCCCCTGCTGGACGAGCTGCATGGACCACTGAAGCCCGGACCCCGCCCTGCTTCTGCCAAACGGGCGCAGCGACCGCACGTGTTTCGCTGCTCGCGTCTTTATTTATTTTTTTATGTTCAAGGCAGGGTTCAAGCTGACCTTTCACCTTTTTAATCTGCCTTAACCACGAGTTCTGCTTTTAATGCCCCGCCCGAGATTACCCCGACCAGTCCTTACAAAACGTGTTGTACATTCATACGTCCGTATAGTTACTCGGAGAACATGAAGTGTTATTTAATGTGGTAGAACATGCTGCTGCTGCTGGACTGTAGGAACCTGTGGACCCAGAATTACTGTAAACCGCCTTTTTAGTCCATTTCCATCACGGCCCTGGTTTAAAATGGCCGAAGATTCACTTTGACGTCACGATCGGAATGACTTGAGCTGTTTATTGGCAATAATCAGCAACGTGTGGAGGTTTTAATTTCTAATAAGTTCGTTCACTTTTACACGTTAAATGAGAAGGAGCTCTTCCACAGACGTCCACATCACCTGCTGTCTCTCGTAATATGTTCGTATTCATCAGCAGATGGGTTTGAGTAAAACTGGCTGTTTGTGTAACTGGAGTCGTGGTCTTTTCCTTCCATCGTGGGCAGAGGAACATGAGGACGTCCGCGGAGGAGGACGACCGGTCCCTGAAATAACAAGACGCACCCCGGGGTGGCTTCGCTAAATGTTCTTTATTACTTTGTTTTAATGGTAAATAAGCAGAAAGTCCAACTTTTCAGGGCAGATACAGAATATTGCACGTAAAATGAAACATCGGAAAAAATAATAAAATTCCACAGGCCGCGTACAGCAAACCACGATGCTCTGGCACTACAGCGCAGAAGTCATATAAATAGCCATATTTAAAATAGTACTTCGTCTGATATGATCAAAAACTAGAACGTACATCTCGAAAACCCCAAAAAAAAATCCACATGCAGAAAGAAGCGGGACGACGACGGGACGGAGGGTCGAGAAGCTCGGCTATAAAACGCGGCGTTCCCGCCATGTGGCAGTCTGGTACTCGGGTCCGTGGTGGGTTCTGTACATATAAACACAGAGGTGGTCCGCAGGTAAATAACGCGGGACGTTCTGGTCCCATCGAGTTAGACCTGGATCAGATCTGTCACAATTCAAAATGGCCGAAGGTCCGTCCTCCAGAAAGACGACGGGGACGATCGGGTCGATAAGACACACATGCATGTCCGGTTTTTAAAGGACTAAACTTCTGAGTGGTCGGTGCAAACGTATCGTCAGGAAAACGAGGAAAATCATCTGGTCCCTTTCAGCTAGATGGACATGCGAACCGTACCTGCCTCTACATCGACCAAAAAAAGACCTTCCTGAAGCTTCCGTCCAGGTGTAATGTGCTACGTTCGCATGTTTTCTTCTATTAAACCTGTTCTGACGGTTTGATCTGTGCCCTCCTGTGTAGTTCAGTGTTATTAAATGTGGTATTAAACGTCAGTATGTGCTTTTCACCTGGCAACGCAACTACTCTTCACTCCTCGTTACATGCAGCGATAGGAAAGAGCAGCGCAAGAGAGTGGAAAGTAAACGTTCTGCTGACCGACGGTCCTCCTCCGCGCCATGTCAGCATCTCACCTGCCGCCTTTAGGCCTCCGCGTAAAACGTCACGGGACGAGGGGCCGAGCGCGTTGCCAGATCCTAATTTTGGTCCCAGAGAAGAGAAGAGGCAGCACGTTCGTTCCCTGGCCGTGTAGTCGGGGTTTCCGAAAGGCAAACGCGTGTCCGCGGTTTTCAAGGCACAGCTTCCTACCGCGAAGAGAACCTCACCCTCATACCCTCATACCCCTCTCTGATCCCGCCTTCACGGGACGACCAGATATTACCGTCAATTTGGCTGAAATAAATGAAAGGCGGACGAAGCGTGAGGCTGTAAAGGAGGAGACGGGACGCTGACACCGGGGACGGCCGCTGGACGGCCTCAGAACTCGATCTTGCAGGCGGGGAAGGACTCGTCCTGCATCACCACCGTGCTGCTGCTGGCCAGCACCATGATGTTGAGCTCCTGCTGCCGCTCGTGGGTCTGCTGGTACCACTGGCGCGTCACCTCCGTGTCGTGGGTGGGGATCAGGGTCACCTGGGGAGACAGGGGACAGGGGAGCGCTGTGACGGCCGCCCGGTCGCCGGCATTGACGCTCGCGGCTCGCCGCGTTACCTGCAGGTTGGACCCCCACTGGGCCTTTCCATCCAGCAGCGCGTCCAGGACCTTGCAGCTCGGCTCCTCGCTCGCCGGATCGTTTCCACTCACTACGTAGTACGCCGAGCGCACCCGCTTGAAGAACTCCTGGTCCACGTTCTTGCCGCTGCAGTGGTTGGGGACGTAAGCCAGATCCACGTAGACTGGGGGACCAGAGAGTGCGCCAGAAGCGGACTTGGAAAAGCTGGAACCTGTGGATGAAACATCAAAGTGTTTAATTACAGCAGCTCCTCTACACGGTAGGAGCAGACAGAATGGACGTTAATCTGAGACGTTCTACATTTACATTTACAGCATTTATCAGACGCCCTTATCCAGAGCGACTTACAATCAGTAGTTACAGGGACAGTCCCCCCCTGGAGACACTCAGGGTTAAGTGCCTTGCTCAGGGACACGATGGTAGTAAGTGAGATTTGAACCTGGGTCTTCTGGTTCACAGGTGAGTGTGTTACCCGCTAGGCTACCACCAGCCTAATAGTTAAAAAGTAGTTCCGGTAATGGCTGCGGCGGCCTGATCTTTATCACAGAGTCCCCCTGTTAGACAGCGTTAAATTCACCCTAGTTAGGCTGTCCTAGTTAGGGTACCGGGCCACTGTAGCACCAATATACCACTATAACCACCTATTTCAGTATCAGTCGTTCAGTGCAACCGTCTGCCGCTGCTTCTGTTTGTTTTTCTCCGAGACACGAAATCAAGCGTCCAGACTACCGGCAGACCCCAGTGAAGAGACCAGCAAATAAATCCTGGTTCCTGACAACTGCTTAACAAGGACAAAACATGAAACAAACCAGAGGGTCACCACAGCCACCACCACCGTTACAACTACAGCTTCAGGGATCTTCAAATGGACCAATAACATCATTATGGACATGTAATCTAGACCATGACACTGACTACATCCTGGACTTCTCCAACCCTACAACTGTAGGACTTATTATTATATCATCCCCAACCCTGCACTGACACCATTTGCAGGCTCACTCTACCCTGGAAGGGGGTCCCTCTCTGTATCACTCCTTCCCAACGTTTCTTCCTTTCTTTTTTTCTCTCTCCTAGAGTTTTTTTGTGTGGAGTTTTTCCTTGTGTGCAGAAGGGTCAAGTGTGGGGGGTGTCAACTGTAGGGCCTGTCAAAGCCCATTGAGACGTACTGTATGTGATTATGGGCTGTATAAGAAATAAATGATGTTGTTGTTGATCTCCACGCGGACGGTGAACGCCCTCGGAACGGCGTACGCGTTGTAGCTACGTTTGATTGCCGTTTTCCTGCCGTTCGCTTGTTACTGTTTAACGTTCGTTGGCAGAATTTTGCACCAAGAACACGTTGCAGAGTTTATTTGACACCATCCGACCGAAAGCTGGTGCTCCTCAACTCTCATCTCACTGACGCATTTGAAAGTATATCGTGAAATGAAGTAGAAAATCTGGTGAGATGTCTCGAGTCCAGTGAAGGACCACACCTCCACCACACGGTGCGCCGGTGTTCATCTACGGTTGGTTTATTCTGACCTCTGAGACCAAGATAGATTTCATGTAGCTGTAGGATCAGAAAATGTAGTTTAGATGAAGATGGACACTGACCTGCACTGTTCTTCACTCCATTGACAAGTCCTTTGCCAGTATTGTAGCTTGACCTGGACAAGTCGTCTTCTTTCGACCCTTGTCCATCTGAAGTACGAGACATTCTTGATGACCTCTCTACATCCTTCTTATTTAGAGAGGTGTTTCTAGGGGATGAGTCTTTAGATGCTTGCTTCACAGGAGTTGGGGACCTCTTGCGTCTGCTGTCGGTTTTCCGTGCTGGAGATCCTGACTTTTTCCCAAGGAGCTTCTTTGGACTCTTTGTCTTCAGATTTTTCTTCAGGTGCTGCTTGTCGGTGAGATTCTGGTCTAGAGACAGCGCCTCTGGATCAACCATACATACGTCTGGGTGAGGTGGGTGAGGAACAGGGTCCATCACCGGTGAAGGCAGGGGGTCATGTCTCTTTTCAGATGACCGAGATGAGAAGACATGATAATTCCCTCCTCCATGGGCTACAGCAGATGACCTGTCTTCTGGCAGGTACTCAGCGTCCTCATCTGAGTCAACGTTGGCCCCAACTGTACTGGACTGACACTCCTCTGTCCCTGGAGGAACATCAGAGTCTGTCTGTGAGGGCAGGGACTCGCTGACAGAGGTTGGAGGCGTGTCTTCTCCCGCTATCCCAGCAGCCACTGCTCCAGGCATGTCTCTTCCACCATGGTGACTTCCATGGTGCTGCTTGTGGGACTTCCCCTTTTCAGTCACCTGGCGCTGTTCCTCATGCTCCTGTGAGTGGCCACTGCCTTCACTCTCCTCATCGCTGCATAGATGTTCTAGGCTGGGGTTGATGAAGGACGGGGAGATGTCACCTTTCCTCTGTTTGTACTCGTTTGTGGAGTAGCCTGGAGATGGCTTGGAGTAGGAGGTGGCCCCCATGCTCACGTCGTCATCTGCACGCCTACCTGTGTCCTCGGTGTAATAGGAGGAGTGGAAGGCTTGGTCGGCTGATGTCAGGGACAGTGGACGGGGAGGGTGCTCCGGCTCCGTCTCCTCCTCCTCTTCATACTCGTCCTCGTGTCTGTAATGCGGAGGAGAGTCCCCTGGATAGACTCCCCTTGGTTGCTGGAGCTCCCACTCAAATGGACTCCTCACTTTCGGGCCCTCTGCTCCTGCTCCTCTGAGCTCCACGTCTGGAAGGCCCGAGGTCTCCTCACGTCCTGCTCCGAAGGCGCCAGCTTGAGCAGCTCCACTCGGCATGTCGGGTTTGGTGGATGCCGGCCTGTACGAGCCGAGCATGTCAGGAATGGACGGGTCTCCTTCCCTACCGACGAACGGGCCGCTTTGGTGTAGCGATTTACTGAGTTGGCCTTCGTGAAGGTAATCTTCATCTTCACTTTCGCTTTCTGTGTCCTCGTAGTATTGCTTTTCGCTCAGCTCTGGGTGTGCTTTTGATGACACCCCATAAACCTCCTTCATCTGGTCTTTCTCTGCTGAGGCCAGCTGGGAATACGTTGCTTTGGTTGCTCCAAAAGCTTGAGCCTTAGAATCTTCTTCCCACTCAGGTCTGTAAAAGCATGCAGACTGGGCTCCTACCATGCCTGACGTTGCACCAGGAAGTTCTCTCTTACCGTCCAGAGAACTGAGCATTGAGGGGGGAAATGGTTTGTTGTCTTCAAAAGGACTAAGTGGTGAGAACCTCGGCAGGCTTGAGGTGGACTCGGCTGTGGCCGCCGCGGGCGCCGGCTTGTCGGACACCTCGAGGTACTCGTCCTTCAGCAGCGCGCCGGAGCCGGAGAAGGCGGAGTCCGCGTCTTTGAAGGCGGAGTACTCGAAGCCACCACTGGCAGGGGTCTCCAGGTCCTCTCCGAACTGGCGGCTGGTGGAGAGGGAGGCTGACGCGGAGGACGAGTGGCTGTATGAGGATGAGGAGGAGTACGCCGTGGCAGTGGTGGTGGTGTAGCAGAAACCAAAGGAAGCCGCATCAGCAGGTTTCTTGCTCAGAATGTCTGGCGTCTTCTGCTTTTCAAACTCGAGGTCTTTCTCGCTGTGGTAGCCTTTCTCCTCGGTGGTCTTCATTGATGATGGAAAGTATGCCTGATCTTCAGTGCTCTTCTTGTCTTCTCTGTCATCGTATGCGTAGCCATAGTCTGAGGTGTATCTAGATGAACCAACACCAGACAGGCTTTGAGTGAACAAAGAGGCAGAATCGCTCTTCCCAATCTGAGATGGATCTTCACTCATTTTGCTTGTGTCAGAGGGACCTGATGGAGCAACCTGATCCTGACTATCGACGCCTTTTCCTTGTGTTGGTTCATGTTTCAACTCATGACATTCAGGACTTGGGACAAAATCAAATGGATTTTTGGATTCCTTCTCGGATTTATCTTTAGCACCTTTTTCCAGTTCATGGTCTGATGCACCATTCTCAGACATTTCATCATCTTCATCCTCCTCGTCATCTTCTCCATACACAGCTCGTCTGACGTTTCTTTCTAAGGCCGCCTCTTTTTCGTGGTAGCTCATGGATTTCGAACTTCCTGATCTGAAGTCCTCACGGAAGGGGTCTCCAGACAATAATGTGGAACTAAAGTGCACCTTTTCCATTTCGGACTTGAGAACCGAGTCTGCAGAATGCACAGTCGACATGGTGCCCAAGTAGGAGGAACCACCTTCTGTCTTTAGATCAGACAGACTCTGGGGTGCAGATGTCTCCGGCTCGGACATTTTTCCAGAAAGAAGATCTGATTTCTGTGCTTCTACAACGTCCAGTTTGGCGTTATGGTCTAATTTATCTGTGGGTTCCTTCAGAGGTTCAGCACCGTATCCACCTGAGTCCACTGAACTTGACCTGCTGTCGTATATGTCAGAATACGTGAAGCTTTTGCTGTCTACATAAGGAGTGTCTTGCCTAAGTTCTCCAAAATCTCTACCCTGCCTCTCGCGCTCAGGAAAGCTGTACAGGTCAAAGTGAACGCTCTTCTCAACGTCCTTAAAGCCTACTGAAGCATGGCTGGCTTGTCCATCGGTTGTCCTTTTGTCTTTTTGGCCATACTGCTCTGACACGGAGCCTAGATCGCTTTTTTCTGACGGTGAAAGTCCAGCCGGTCTTACTTCAGTGAGAAGACCTGATGGTTCCTTGCCTTCAGCTTCATCTTTGTATGGCAGAACCTCGCATTTCTGCTCTTTTCCGGTCATCCTTTCTTCTTTGAGGGACCTGGCCTCGCATGTAAATTCCTCATCTAGGAAAGTGCTTTCTCTCTCCTCTCTCCCTCTTTCACTCTTCACTCTGCCGGACACGTCAACCTCCTTGTCTCTTCTGGCGAAATAATCATTCTCGCTGTCCTCGTCCTCGTCCGATTCATCGAACGTAGCTCTACCACTGGAGTAGCTCTTCTCAAGAATATCAGAAGATATTCTTTCTTCCATTTTGTCAAAAGATGATTGATATTTCTCTAACGTGTCAGACTCGAGCTTGGCCACGTCCTTCTTGTCCTCTGCAAATGACTTTGGTGTCTTGTCCTCAGTGGGCGAGTAGCCACCGCTTGTGGGGACGGATTGCGTGGGAGAAGCCATTTTGGCGGTGCTGTCATCTGGGCTTGGGCATCTCTCCTCGGTCTCTGAGCCTGAACCGGCGCTCGTATCGAAAGCACCAGAGAAGTATGGAGATGCTGAGAGAGACGTCCCACCGGGCCCCATTTCATCCAAGGTTCGTTCTTCCTCCAGTACGTGTGTAGGAACAGATGCTGTGGGAGGGGACTTGTCCTGGAGCACTGCAGAGGATGCGTAACCCTCGTGAAGCTTGCTCAGAGGCATGTCAACATTGGGGTGTCTGGTCCTCGTCTTCCTCATCCTCCTCTTCCTCCTCTTCATGCGCCAGCGCTGCCTTTTTTCCTGCTTCGGGGTCTAGAACTAAAGGTGGGAACTCCTCTGAGGGCGGCGACTTGAAGCACTTGTCCTCCTCCAGAGAAGACGTTGGTGATATGGTCCCAGCGGAGTGCAGGTACTCCTTCCCCTGGGTGGCTTCGGTGCGGACAGACGGCAGGCTGTTGACGGTGTCCAGCAGCAGCGAGCTTCGGCACGTCTCTTCCGTCCGTGGCGCGGTGGCTGAGGCAACAGACTGGTCTTCGGTGATGGAGGTTGCAAAAGACGAGAGTTTGTCACACTCGGTGATGGACGTGGCTGAGGAGATATGTTCCTCCTCCGCAAGAGGAGCCGCAAGAATGACATTGGCGGGGAACGCTAAGGCCGACTCTGGTGCCCCCATAAATCCTTTCACGGACACTTCAGGGGCGTCGTACAGGTTTGAGGCTTTTATCTCCTTCATGCCTTGGATGGTGTCAAAAGAGCATGGTTCATCAGGGACAGAAATGTCATAGGAGCCAACATCGTAACGGAGGTGTGGTATCCTGTCCTCCGTCTCTTGGATCTCTTCATCGGAAATGGTCTGCTCCGTCTCGGAGTAGCCGGGGATGGTCTCATCTTGTATGAAGGAGATGTGTTCTGAACCACCAGGGGCTTTGATGTCTTTGTGCTCCACGGGTTTCTCCTCCCAGTCTTTGGCACTCCTTTCTTTTTTTGCCTCATCCGCTTTGTATTTAACGTCATCCTCGTGCATTCTCAAGTCCTCTGCCTCCTCCAGCTCTGCTTTCTCGATGACATCCTCCTCCTCCTCACTTTCACTCTTTTTTGGTTTCGTTGTCACATCATCTTTTCTTTCCTTGACATCCTCCCACGTTTTGTCGGTTTGCTCCATTCCTTTGCTTGTTTGTGGTTTCCTCTTAATGGTGTCCATACTGTATTCTTCATCATAGGCATCTTCCATAGCGTCTCCGTCATCCTCGAACGTCTCTTTGAAGGACTCCTTCTCGTGACGTGGAGATTCAGTTGCAACATCAGTTGTTGTTATTCCTTCATCTGGGGCATCAAAGTGAGAAACTGTGATGCTTGAGAAGTTTGAAGGAAGGTTCTGTAACGTATCTGAAGCTGGCGCTGAGGCCATCACGCTCGACACAGACTCCGCTTCTCGTTTTAGTGCTTCAAAGTCCTTGGTGAGATCCTCCGGGGAGGAAAGTCGGGACCTCTCATCCACCAGTTCACTGGAGGCTTTTCTGGAGGCCACTTTGGCCTCACCAAGAGGTAGTTCCTTGGCTTCTTTATTTTTTTCCGTCTTGGCACCCCCCTTCGCTTTGGCCTTGTTGAGGGTCTTTCGAACCTCTGGAGTGAAAGGCCTCAGGTCCGGTTTAGTGATTTTTCTTAGCTCGGGCTTGCTGGCATCTTTCTTTTTCTCCTCTTTCACCTTGGTGTCTTTCTTCTCATCTTTTTTGACGCCGCTGTCTTTCTTTACTTTCTTTTCCTTCTTCATCTCCTTCTCTTTATCTTTCTTTTCCTCAGTCTTGGACACCTTCTCGTTCAGTTGCTTTTTCATGGATTTTTCCTTTATGAGTTTCTTTTTTTCCGGCTTCGCTCCATCTGGAGTCTCCAACTTGGCTTTAGGGGGCTTTGTGGCATTGACGCTCTCTTTCAGCTTCTTCACGTCTTTCTTCTCCACTTTGTTCTCTTTGATCGAGTCACTTTTTGACTCTGCGTCATTGAGTCCATTCGCCTCTTTCTTGCTCGCTTTGGGCTGTGCTTTTGGGGAAGACTTGAGGCTCTCCTTGCTGTCTGTTCTTAATTTCATTTTGGTTTGCTTAATCACAGGCGGAGGTCCTCCAGAAGATATCTCCTTTTGAGTGGCGGTGGGGTACCGCAAGAAATCCAGGTGCTTGAGCTTCTCGAGTCCCTCCAGAATTTTGCTCTGTGGGGCGTTTCCAGGGAACAGCACCCTCACGATCTTCTCTGTGGGGCTGGCGGGGAGCCACACCACCAGGGCCGTTACTGAGGTCAAGTATGGAACCGAAATCTCCGCCTCCTTCCCGTTGGGCAGCACGATGCCGGTCTTCGCCTTGCTGTTGCCGGCCCACTTCTGCATGAAGAACTGCATTTCTTTGCTGTCCTTCACGGGGTTTAAAATGTACATGTCCAGCCTGCCGACGCCCAGCTTGTGGAAGAGCGTGACGGGCTCTGCCGTGTTGCTGGCCCCTCGACAGAGCGGCTCCGGCTTGATGCCTAATTTGTGGAGGTACTTCAGCGTCAGCGAGGCCTCCTCGATGCTTTTCTTCACCTTCAGCGTGGACTCTGGCGAGCGCAGCTTCTCGGGAACATTGAAAAACACCACGCCAAGTTCCGGGGAGATCAGGTTCTTCATCCAGTCGCTGTAGGCATTCCCGCCACGTGACTGCTCTTCCTCCTGCTGCTCTGCGAGCTTCCTCTGGAAGAGGCCATTGATCCCTGGGAGGTTGTCAGCCCCGATGTGAGTAACAAGGATCGAGTCGATCCTGTCCAAGTGTCTCACAAGCTTCCAGAAGCACGATTTTCTGTCAGACCCTCCATCGACCAAGATATTAAAACCGTTGATGGCAAATAACGCCGAGTCCCCCCTGCCACCTGGGAAGATGTAGCAACACGGCTTCGACAGCTTGAGGAATCCTCCAGACGTAGGTGGCTCCAGGAGCTGGAACGGTGATGGGACGTCCACCGTCTCGGAGACGTACTCGGTGAACTCTGTAACCCCCTCCATGTCGGGCAGTGCAGCGTCTGGATTCAGCCTGTAGTCCAGGAGCTCCTGAAAACGCTGCTCCTCGGCGAGACCCAGGGAGGACCAGCCCCCTTCTCCCGGGCAGGAAACGGTTAATCTGGCCTTCTTGTGTGGAGCAGGTCCGCACAGGAGGTCTTTCACCTAGACGGGCCGACAGAAGATCATTCGCTTGCCATTTTGAAGCATAATGTGAAACAATTCAGATGTTTGCTGGGTGCTGGTCTTCTCACCTCGGGATCGGCGATGATGTCGGAGAAAAGCTTCGAGCTCAGGTGTCCACTCTGCAGTATAATGTCCCCGCCTTGCTCCGAGTTCTGACCGCAGAGGAGCAGCAGCTTTTGTCCAGAAGAGTCAGTCAGGAGGGAACGAACCTGTTCCAGAAGAAACGCAGAAACCAGAATTTAAAATGCAGCAGGAAAACTGGTCTTTTTACGATGACGAGTACCACCTCTGAAAACAACTCGTGTTCCTAATATGAATATTGAGCTAATAAAAAATACTGATTGTCCTCCGCAGTCAAATACACAGCAAGTGAGGGTTAAACTGTACTGCGGAATAATAATATGATTTTATAACAATTTAATAACAATTTCATAGCAATAGCACCTCCGCAGGCAGAGTACATTACACTCGTTCCTACACGTTTACCGTAAAGCGTACCTCAGCAGCAGCCGCGTCCTCGGCCGGGTTGACTAGAACCACAGTCTGAAGCACATCGCTCTTGTACCGCAGGAGTCTTTGCCCTGGACACACAGGAAAAATGGGACGGAATATTGCTACACCAACCCGCGAA
This sequence comes from Denticeps clupeoides, assembly GCF_900700375.1. Lineage (NCBI taxonomy): Eukaryota > Metazoa > Chordata > Actinopteri > Clupeiformes > Denticipitidae > Denticeps > Denticeps clupeoides. Next base: position 48,587 of record NW_021630058.1, on the reverse strand, counting down.
AATTAGCGCAGCGATGGAATCCTACAAATACGGTTTCTCAGATTGCGGAAGCTGCGAGTGCATTTTTCAAAATGCTGTTCTAGGGGTAATTCTAGAACCCCAGCAGCTCACCGTTCCACTACAAAGGCAGATCCAGGGAGGCCTGGAAGCTTCTGGAATCTCGTGCACGTGGCTGATCACCTCGGCAGCGGAGCAACGAGGATTTCATCCTCAAACAGTCGCTGTTCTGCCTTTCACGGCACCACAACACAACACGGCCAGCCTCTCGCTGGCTCGTCCCATTGGCCGTCTCCATGGGAACAGTGAAGTGGCTGCTGCCAGTAGCCGCGTAACACTGACCCAGTCCTGCTGCTGCTGAGCGACGCATTGCAGCATTTCCCAGCGAAGAGAGGAGCCGCGCCGAGACGACGGCATCGGCAGAACCCGGGGAATTAAATACATTCATCCCACCACGTACGCAATCATGTCATCTATACACACACACACACACACACACACACACATTCATGCTAATGAGGATGTAAATATGGAAAAACACACATGCAGAGCCGCTGAGCAGCGAGTGCGGGCCGAACAACGCGACCCCCCCCTGCTTGCATATGCAGATTTATGCAGATTTTTCCATGCGTGAGCCGGTTCTGGGCGTGACCCGGAAAACCCGGTGTCGGAGCCTGATTTCTCTCCCGTCCCCGCATCTCCGTGCCACAGCTTGACCTTCAGGAGGGGCGGAGACGTTTTATTCCGTTACGCGGCGTTAAACGCCCACTTATTTAAATGTCCCCCATGCAGCGTCACCCAGAGGCTCGTTACAGAAGGTCACGTCCCGCTGTAAACAGCACCTGAGGGACACCAGCTCCCACGCCCATCCCTCCCCCACGGAACATGGCGGCTACTGGCGCCGTAATGGCGTTAACGCGGCCCTCGTCTCGTCTCGTGAGGTGGACGGCCGCGGTCTGGAGACAGATTTGGACCGCCGCGTTCCTGCAGAGTCACGCCGGTGACATCGCAGCATGGCGTCACACGTCGGTCCCACGACCAGCCGCCATGGCGTCGTCTAGTTGTGGTCAGATGTTTTTGAGGTTCGTAATCTCTGAAGGACAGAAAGACATTTACCTGAAGCCTTGTGGTCTGTGGACCTGATGGACGTTTCTGACTCAAGAACATTACCCAGAATGCAGCTTCTCTCCATCATTTTTCTAGATGTTTAATCAGAACACGGACAACGTGAAATAAAATCTGAATGTCATCAGATGGCAACAGGACGTTTGTGGGACGTTGTGAAGTACGTGTTGATATTCTTCATGTATAACCGGTGTTCGTGTACTAAAGACTACAGACGGGCTTCCTGTTGTGGAGGAGCAGAGGGTCTCGTCCCATGAGGCCTGGACCACGGATCTCCGGGTCACAGCTCATCATCTGGCCCACACAGCCGGACCCGCGGTGAGGAACCATCCTGGTATCTGCCAGGTCGCCACCACGTCACCATGCCACCGACCCCATCGGGCCAGAATTAAGCGAAGCTCATGAGGGGTCAGCATCTGACCTGTCGCCACCCTCACCGAGCCCCAGTGCGCCTGCGCGGCCCTCACGCACCTCCACATCTCACCAGCATCCTCCATCCCCACCGAACCCACCAGCGGAAACGAGGTCGCGGACGCTCCCGACGGCCGCCGCGGCGCGTTATTCTCCTGTAGGAGGAAGATGGTGGAGGACAGCAGTCTTCCTCCGACCCCGGACCGGCGGATAAAGCGGCGAGAAGAAGAAGAAGAAGAAGAAGAAGAAGAAGAAGAAGAAGAAGAAGCACCTACCGGAGCGCAGCTCGTGCGTGTGGACCCGGTCCGAGCGGAGCAGGGAGCGCGCAGCCCTGAGCGCGCGACCGTCTGGGAGAAGAGAGGGCGGGGCCTCGCGGGGGCGCGCATTGTGTCTGTCTGACGGAGACGGGGAGAAGGACGAGCCGACTGGACCGTTCCAGAACCGGTCTAAATCGCAACAACAGCTGCACAGAACCAGTTTAAATCTGAGAACAGCTGCCCAGAACCAGATTAAATCTGAGAACAGCTTCACAGAACCGGTCTAAATCTGAGAACACCAAAACAGAACCAGTTTAAATCTGAGAACAGCTCCCCAGAACCGGTCTAAATCGCAACAACAGCTGCACAGAACCAGTTTAAATCTGAGAACAGCTGCCCAGAACCAGATTAAATCTGAGAACAGCTTCACAGAACCAGATTAAATATGAGAACAGCTCCCCAGAACCGGTCTAAATCGCAACAACAGCTGCACAGAACCAGTTTAAATCAGTTTAAGTCTGAGAACACCAAAACAGAACCAGTTTAAATCTGAGAACAGCTCCCCAGAACCAGATTAAATCTGAGAACAGCTTCACAGAACCAGATTAAATATGAGAACAGCTGCCCAGAACCAGTTTAAATCTGAGAACACCAAAACAGAACCAGTTTAAATCTGAGAACAGCTCCTCAGAACCAGATTAAATCTGAGAACAGATGCTCAGAACCAGTTTAGGTCTGAGAACACCAAAACAGAACCAGTTTAAATCTGAGAACAGCTCCCCAGAACCAGATTAAATCTGAGAACAGCTGCCCAGAACCAGTTTAAGTCTGAGAACACCAAAACAGAACCAGTTTAAATCTGAGAACAGCTCCTCAGAACCAGATTAAATCTGAGAACAGATGCTCAGAACCAGTTTAGGTCTGAGAACACCAAAACAGAACCAGTTTAAATCTGAGAACAGCTCCCCAGAACCAGATTAAATCTGAGAACAGCTGCCCAGAACCGGTCTAAATCTGAGAACACCAGCACAGAACCAGTTTAAATCTGAGAACAGCTGCCCAGAACCGGTCTAAATCTGAGAACACCAGCACAGAACCAGTTTAAATCTGAGAACAGCTGCCCGGAACCAGTCTAAATATGAGAACAGCTACACCGAACCAGATTAAATCTGAGAACAGCTCCCCAGAACCAGATTAAATCTGAGAACAGCTTCACAGAACCGGTCTAAATCTGAGAACAATTGCCCGGAACCAGATTAAGTCTGAGAACACCAACACAGAACAAATGTATATCCTGAGAACAGCTGCACAGAACCAACTAAAGATGCCAGCTCAGTATTAGAACCAACACTTTCACTGCAGCTTCAACAGTACATTACTTAAAAACAGAATGGTGTAAGCAGTTTTGGAAATTTCAGCAGTGAAATGTAACTTCATGTTCCATGTCGGCAGGATAAAAGAACGTACGTTCAGTGGATGATGGGTGTGAGCATTTTTTGGTTTTTATTCAGGTTTGATCCTAATTCTGACCCCGCGTGAATGTTTGGTGTGGCTGTGTGGGGTGTAACGTGACATTCCAGGACCGGATGCATTTCCAGTGCAGACGTCTTTGTGTCTGGAACGGACCCTGGCGCCGTACCCCACTGTTTGACTGGATTATTCTGCCTGCACATGAGGCTCTTCAGACCAGCTGGATGTGCATCAGAAGGTCTGAAACATCACAACCTGCTGTTTTTACAACCATAGAAACCAGAGGACTCATATCTTTTTGTTCTTTCCATGGATATTTTGGTCAGTTCCAGGCTGGAAATTTGTACTGTACTGGTTCCGGGTTTTATAGGAAAAGGCCACTGGTCCACTCAGATTCATCTCCACTCTTTTCTGGGATAAATCTCACTGCAGGGGGAAGGCTGAAGAACACAGCTGTGACCAGCACAGCAGCTGCGATTGTGTGTTTGTGGGGGTGCCTGGTTCTGAAATAGTAACCGGGCGCTGATGGTACTCGCACTGGCAGCGCTGTACAATGGAGCCGGCCGCTCCTCCACCCACACCAGTCTCCTGCTTGTGAAGGTTCCAGCTTCTGCAGGAGCGTGGAATGGTTTGGGGATCTGTATGAAGAAACCAGGAGCCCATCTCTTCACACCAATTATTATAGTCTGATGGAAATTCCCAACAACTGCTGGAGCTCTGTGGCTGAAGAGCTGGTGGGCGTGGCCTTCTAGAATCATCTCTGCTATTTATAATGAACCCCAGGCAGAGGAACAGCTGAGTGTGATCAAATATTGCCGGGCCGCGCCTCGTTTTTTTTATTGGTCAAACGAATTGAACAGAACACAGGCATTTCCGAGAAGAACCATGGGGAGGAGCCTCATCTGCCTGGGAAAGAGCCCTTAAGATACTCCAGTGCTTGAGTGTGTGTGTGTGTGTGTGTGTGTGTGTGTGTGTGGTGTGTCTCCAATAGTCTGTAGATTATTGATCACAGGTTGCTTCCCCCCAGACACACACACACTCACACACCCTCGAGCAGACAGCTGGGCTACACAGAGCTGGATCAATACATCAATTATTCATAATCACACCAGGCCCCACCCAGCCCCACCTACTGGATGTCCAGCTGCAGAAGATTTTATTATTCCGCCTGGATTTCTGGATCTTCGGTCTGGTTTTGTCATGATTTTATAGACAAGATTAAGTTGAATTTATCAGACGCCTCGACTCGAATCATCTGCTCTGATCACCTGAATTGTTCTGCGTCCTGTCCAGCTGTGACCCTGAGTGACGTACTTTCCTGCCTCGTTGTGTGGAGATGTGTACTGGTCGCACCAGGCAGAACAGAGGAGGTCACTTACGCTGACATTCGGTGGGAATCGGTCTGCTAAAAGGACCAAATTATTGGAAGAAGAGCGGAGACAGCCGCGCTCCACCCCTCCCCTAGCTGCTCTCCGTCCCAGTGTCCTTCAGGGGACACGATCTGTGACGATCGGCATGATGCCACCCGTCAGGTTGTGGTGAGATTGTGAGATGTTTGTGGGATCAGATGGAGCCAGTATGAAATCACAGCGCATTGATCTGCGTACAGGTTTTCCATCTGTGCCCAGGTTCTAATCGCCCGACTGATGCCATCACCTCCCTGCCTGGCTGGAAGAGTGTGTGTGTGTGTGTGTGTGTGTGTGTGGTGGTCAGGAAACCCAGCTGCGGTTTAATTAAAACCCATCTGAGAAGGTGCCGGTCGGCCATGATGACTCTGCACTGTTCACATTCTGCTCACAGCGGTGGTCCTGTGCGCGCCGAGCACGCCCACTACTCCACCACCTGCCACGCCCATTTATAACACAGAAAAGCACGACGTTGCATAATAACAGGGTTTATTTATATGGTGAATATTCCCAGCGTGTGGGTGAGTGTGTGTTATTTCCTGGAATGCGCGGCTGCCCAGTGTCAGTGCATCTCTCTGGACACACACACACACACACACACACACACACACATGAACTCTCCTACTGACTGTGAAGTAACCTGATGTCTGTCTGAGCGGCTGGTTCGTTCGGTTTAACCGAGCGTGATTGCTGACTGGTTCTTATCGAGGAGATAATAAAGACACCCGTGATGCATCATCTGCAGGTTGTGGACCCCCTCATTTGTAAAAGGTGTGAGGAAGGTGTGTGTGTGTGTGTGTGTGTGTGTGTGTGTGTGTGGAGAGCAGCAGCTGTGAAAGATCCATATCTGAAAGGTTTTTTAAATCCACTCTTTCACAGTGACCTTTGAACCCCAAACCAGCCTATTAGTGCTTTGTGCACCATTCAAATGCAGAGATGCATGCAGCTCGTATCGCTGCACGATGGAGGTCCAGTAAACACGCTGCCCTTTACTCTGTGAGAGTGAGAATCTCATAGGTGGGTCTGCAGCACCACAATGCCCTGACCTCTGACCTCTGGCATTTTCTCAGAGAGAGGCTGATAAGACACGGGTCATAAACTCGCATGGATTATAATAAGAATCATAAATATGGGCGACCCACTGGCAGGTAATTCCTGTACTGTGTGTAGAAGAGATTTAGAAAGGAATAAATAATTACACATGCTGCCATCTCAGATGCAATTATTTTTATGTTTGTAAAAAATATTTTATGCCGTCAAAACTGGCAACTGCACATCAAACATACTTCCGTATTAAAATGTAGTTTTATTAAAATTGCTGATCTTGTACAGTTGCAGGCTGGTGGCAGGAACGTGAAACTGTGTCATGGTGGTAAAAAACGGCGTCTAACAGCATATATTTACATTTACAGCATTTACCAGACGCCCTTATCCAGAGGGACTTACAGTCAGTAGTTACAGGGACAGTCGTCCCCTGGAGACACTCAGGGTTAAGTGTCTTGCTCAGGGACACGATGGTAGTAAGTGGGATTTGAACCAGGGTCTTCTGGTTCATAGGTGAGTGTGTTACACGCTAGGCTACTAACACCCTATGGAGCTATTATTATTATTATTATTATTATTATTATATTATTACTAATATTATTCACTTTTCATCTTCCAGTTGGAACCAAATATTAAACAACATGAATGCACCGTAAGAGCATTTTCTGGGCTCTGTCTGTGTGTGTGGGGGGATAAAACCTGATTTACAGCCTTGTGCACCCCCTGAACGGCCTCTGCGGCGCCGCGGCCGCCGTGCCACGCCCGGTTCCACCAGGTTCCTTATTAGAGATGTCTGCACAGCGTACAGAACTGGTAGAGAAGGTAGAACAAAGGATTACACCGCGACCCTTTGTTGTGTCGGGGGGGTGGGGGGTGTCTTGATTGATTTGCAGCGTATTGATTCCCAGACAATCGATCAGAATGCCATCAGCGCTCTGCCGGGAACCGCACCTCCTGCCGAGGCTGAGGAATGACTGACAGGCGAGGCTGGATCTCCAGGATCGGATTCCGATCGAGGGAGCAAGGACACATGTCCTTCAGACGCCTCGGCTCAGAGAGCATGCTGGGAGGGCCGGTGCCGCCACGCCCACTCCTCCACGCTTTCATACTTGATTGATTCATCACTTCCTCGTTCTTCCTGTGCATCTTAATGACGCAGTTTTGTAGATCGTCTCCCCTGCGTCGCCCATTTTTCCGCTCAGGGACGGCGAGCCTCGACTCACCCATCACAAAACTCTGACCTGCACCCGTCTTTTTCCTGCTTTACATCCGTCCCGTTCGCTCCCATTGGCAGCACTGCATCCACGAGCCTCACACATCTCCTGGGTTCTAAATTCGCTCAGGACTTCGTTTCTCTTTAAAAACCATGCATGCGAGTTACTGACCTTTGACCTCCGTGGAAAACTGGGCGGAGTGATGTTTTTGGAACAGACGCAGCTCGCTGTTTAAGTCGCAGACAGCGAGGTCGATCTCCCAAGACCTGAGTCCTGCGGGGGACAGAGCGGAGACGGATCGTGAGGACCGTGGCACCGGGGGCCTCTGCTGCATCATCAGAATGCATCACCCACCTCGCCTGATCTGCTCCTTCACGTCCTCCAGCTGATGCTCCGAGGCGGTGTCCCCGATCACGATCAGCAGGTAGTGGTGCAGCGCACAGAACGGAGGAGCGCGGCGTCCCGGGAGCTGAGACGGCTCTGGCGGCTCCATGGCAACGGTAGCACGGGCGGACGCGGGGACCTCGTCCATCTCCATGACAACTGCATCCATGGAGCGCCCTGCACCAAACAAGAGTGGTGTACAGGGCAAGGGGCAGGGCCAAAATACGGAGCTATCTGATTGGTTCACGTATTATGTGCCTATCTGATGTCATGATGGTTCATTCCTCAACATGACAACTGACACCGAATCAAATGGTTTTTTTTTTCTTAATTTTCATATTTGGGATTCATCAATAAGTGACCTTTTTTACATTTACAGCATTTACCAGATGTCCTTATCCAGAGCGACTTACTATCAGTAGTTACAGGGACAGTCCCCCCCTGGAGACACTCAGGGTTAAGTGTCTTGCTCAGGGACACGATAGTCATAAGTGGGATTTGAACCTGGGTCTTCTGGTTCACAGGCGAGTGTGTTACCCACTAGGCTACCCTATTTTACCTGACTATATAAAGATACTATTAATCTTATTTGATTTCCATGATCAGATACTTAGAAGACGTAAGTCTATACAATCTTAACTTCAAAAATTATTAATGCTTTTTACATTTATTTATTCCATAACAATTTCCTGGTTTTCCCTATCAATTCCAGGCTAAGTATCTACCTCAGCATATATGAACATAATATGTTGGGATTTATAAAAACATTCTCAAAACTCACGCAGCCATTCGTTTCAATAAAGAAAGTTCTGTTAGATCATTTGATTTGTGTGCTTGGACCTTCACCGGACTGAAGAACAAAAAGGCCTCTTCACTGTCACAAGAGTCTATTTATACTGCGCCGGTGACGCTGACAGTGCTGGGTGCCACCATCCTCAGCACAGCACCAACTTTCCAGACTTTTTGATCCGAAATATAACCGCTTTGTGACGGGAGGGCCAATCTAATTTTAGACTCAATTAGAAGTTGAATTAAAGCGAACAGTACATGGCAGATGCAAACCTGTACCATAATTCAGCACTGAACATCACCGGAAGGCCATGTGACCTTCAGGCCTGGCTTTATAAATTATGCACCAGGCCGCGTCCCAGTGGGTTCTGTTCCACTGATTCGTACGTCGGGTCTGGGGACAGGCTCTCCGGCTCCCTTCCACACTGGGCCTTGTTCCGTGAGTCAGCATGTCCTCCTCAGATGATCCAGAGGAGAAGAGGCCGCGTAGCGCCACCTGGCGGCGCAGGACAACACACGGGCAATTTATTCAATAATAAATCATGCACTCTGTTTTCTACATAATTCACCACACCTCATTTTATTCAAATAGGTAACACATTTTAAAATTCTTATTAGGATCAGATCGTGTTTTAATGTTAAATATGACCCATAGAGAATTTCGCTTTTTTTGCAGTAGAAATGTCAGATTATTAACGCTTGATGCGTGCAAACTGAATGAGAGGCTGAATAAAACTGAATAAATGCACTGATGTTAATGGCGTGATCTGTGCCGCTCCGCCGTTCTTCCCAGCCAGTCGCTCTCTGGTGCGCGTCTCTGCCCGACCTGCAGCCTCCGTCGCTCCTGTCCGGACCGCCAGACCGAGTGAAGGTGACATGTCGTACCGCGTAATTAGGAGCGGGGTGCGTCGCGGTAGATATGATGGCGTCCGTACAACAAAATTGTAAAACGAACGAATGAAATAAATGAAATAGCGTTGTTTTATTTGAATGCGTAGAATAACAAGTCGCGGTCGATTTTCTCTGTTTTAAATCGTGGGACCTTGTATTTCCTGTTATTATATTTCGTTTATTCATATTTACATGAAAGGTACCATCCTGACAAGAAGTCAGTATTCTTTAACACGCTTTGGCAAGTCACATGATGCCATTTCCCGGATTGTCCCCGTCGTGGTTTGAACTGATCGAGGTCCAGTTCTAAAAGCTAAAACGTCGCTTTGGCTGTTACGTGAGAAATGCAAGAACTGATCTGTGATCAGTAGCACCGCCCACCGCACCCCGTAAACCAATCAGGGCTCGGGTTGGGGCGGGCGCAGCCTCCTTGGCCAATCGGACTGCCGGATACTCACGTTGTTTTTGCCGCCTGCCGAAGGGCCGCCGCTGCGGGGGAGAAAGTTGCGGGAGAGTCGGGGGACGGTGCGGACCGCGACGCGCCGACCGGGAAAGGTACGACCGTGTCGGCTTGGTGCCTTGACGCCCGTAGACGCGTCGGGACTCGGCGCGCCTCGCCGCTCCTCTGTGTCCGTGCTCCTGGATTAGCTTGTTAGCATATTGCTAGCCGGGGGTCCGGCCGGTCCAGCTCCGCTCCGGATGGAGAACAGCGTGGAGGTTCAAATTAAAGCACGGCCCACACTGCTTTCTGGATGCGTGAGGTGCCCGGTGTCGTGGAGACGCTCCGAGCTCCAGCTCTTTAAACATGCCATTTCTCAGTATATCTGCGGTCCACATACAAATGCTAGTTAGGTTAAGTTTAATCCAAATAAATCTGATGCAGGAAATTACGATTTGATGTGCAAATCGGCCTAATGAGTCGCCTTCCTTTGTCTCTTTTTTATATCGGTAGGTCCAGCAGCCCTGCCTGCCCGCCCTGAGTCCATGGATCCCGGCGGCAGTGAGCCGGACTCCAGTCTCTCCCAGACGGAGAACCCCTGCCTGATCGTGGAAGACTCTCAGCCGGACAGCGCGGCGCTGGAGGACGACCCGGACGGCAGCTACCGCGCCCTGCTGAGCCGACGCCTGTCCAGCCTGCAGCCCACCGCCCACAGCCCTGTGCTGGTGAGGACGCGGAATCCCAGCCGCTGGCCTTTTCACGTCTGACCTTTACTGACGTAAACTTTCCCGCAGGAGCTGATTTCCTCTCCGTCAGTGAGCAGAAGCCCGGGTGCCATCAACCACACGCTGCAGACAGGTCTGAGATCAGCGGGAACCTTCCAGTCGTTTATTGGACGCGCGTGTGGTTGCCATCAGTTGTGAGGCAGACAGAATTCTAAGTTGATATTTCAGTTTTCCTTCACCCCCTTAGAAGCCAGGCCGAGTCTGGAAGCTCAGGAGCACAGTCAGGTGGTTGAAGTTTGCTCCTTGGGTGACGCAGGTCGGTGAGTATAGTCACCTTGTTGTGGTCCCTGCTCAGATCTGTGCTTTTATTGTCCCCTGTAGCTGCCATTTATATTCCAAATTCACATTTTAAGTCACATACACGGTATGACATGCGGTGAAATGCTTTTAGTGACTGTACAGACCACAGTATTGCAAATATTGCAAGAATACAATGAACCAATATGCAAATATTGCAAACATTACCAAATATTACACTTTTATGTCTTTAACAAGTTTGTACAAGGATCCTGGGAGGGATTGAGGCCAGAAGTGATTGAAAGTGTATTGGAGTTCTATGAAGTGACTGTTCCCTGCTTTCTCAGGTCGACCTCAAAGAAAATGGATTCGACCACGAGTGCTCCAACTGAAGGTGTCGTCTCTGTTTTTTTTTTCTCGCCCATCGCTGCTCTTCCCGTTGCTTAACCGTACAGTTTCTGATCGAGCTCTCGTGCGTGTGTGGTGCAGAGGGCATGTCGCAGTTCGGATTTCTGGAGCTGTCGGAGAGTCAGGGGATTCACGATGACCTGGAGAAGAGCGGGGAGAAAGACGAGGAGGAAGCTGAGACGAAGAACTCGACTCTGGGTGAACGATGAATACCTCCTCATTACTAATACCCATCAGACTCTGTGTTTAACATGTAGTTCCAGGCTGTAACGTAATGAGGGTGCCTACGGTCATTAAAAACTGGTAAAGTCGTGGAATTTGAAAAGAGTTTTCCAGGCCACACGAAATAAACATAAAGTTCTGGAAAAGCAATTGAAATCTGATTTTCTCTGTTTACAACTACAACACGTTTAAAACTAGTGCAGGTCTGTACCTGCACTAGTACCATATTCCAGAACTTTCTCCTCCACTGACGATCATTTTACTCTGGCTCGGGCTGCAATCAGCTTTTCAGGGTTGTCATGGAGTTTAGTGGTAATGTTCTGGTACATTAGACATCTTGTGATCGTCATTATTATTTCTCAGTTATTAATATTCCCACTTTTTGATCAGTTTAACCCTAGCGCCTGTTCACCGTTCACATCGTAATCCTAATTTGGTCTTTGTTTTATACTAACGACTGATTCTTGATTTTTCCACCATCCCCAATCCTAATTCCGACCCCAGACTCCCAATTCCAGTTATTGGTCCTAAATGGTCCTTATACCATATCCTGATCTCCCTTCCAAACCAACTCTCAAACTAGTCCTGACCCCGAGGCCTAATCTCAATCCAATCCTGTCCTTTCTGTAATTTGGGATTTTTGCAGACCATCTGAAGCCTCAGGTGAGGACGTCCCAGAACCCGGAGGACAGGTGAGGGCTGCTGGTGTCCTGATCTGATTGATTGCTGGTTTGTCCATGCGTTTCAACCCGATCCTGGTCTCTCCCTCTCTCCAGTCAGAAGATGAACATCCAGACTCTGCTTCACTCTCATGCCGCGGGTGACGGGGTGACGACCTTACCTCCTCTCAGGAAGACCTGTTTGACGGGGAGCAGGAGGACGAGAGGCCAGGTGGGCCCTGGGACATTCTTGTTCAGTCTCCGGATGAATCTGCCTTTTTTTTTTTTTTTTACACTAGATCTTCTTCTCCTGTTTATTCGCAGGAGAAGCGGAGAAGCGGTCCCTCCCCACCTCCACCCCTGCACACAGCCTCCACCTGCTGCACCTCTCCGGCCAGGGCACGCTGGTGCAGGAGAGTCTCTCTCAGTAAGAGCCGGGCCCGCGACAGAGCAAGCCGCGCGACTGTGGCAGCGCGGTCACGTGACCGTCCCCCTTTCTTTCTGTCCCAACAGACAGTCGGTGGAGTTTGTGGCGGCGACGCAGGAGCGGATGAGCCAGACGCCCCTCATCGTCCCCAACTCTCCGACGGGAGGTAACACACTCGTCCTCATTCCGTCACGGTCTTCCCCACTGATGGACATGTCCCTTATCGCACTGTCCCCGTTCACATGTACGGGTAAACCGGTGGTTTACAGATGAGCTGATGGACACGTCCCAACCTGCTGGTGACCAGTCGCTGACCAATGAGGAGGAGCCTAAGGGCTCCAAACCGGAACCTCCAGCATCCACTCCAGTATCCCAGAATTCACCTGGCTTTGTGTTGGACAAGAGCTTGTCTGTGCCTTCGCAGCCCGAGTTCTCTCATGTAAGACTCCTCCTGACGGTTATTTCCAACATCTACATCCACGCGACATGGACGCGTCCGTCCACGCGTGACATGGACGCGTCCGTCCACACGCGACATGGTTATAATAACTGGAAATTCCAGTCGTGATGTCCGTTTTTTTGTTTACATTTATTTGTGTGATTTATAACTGTACC
>NW_021630058.1:0-35308 GCF_900700375.1 Denticeps clupeoides | reverse complement strand
GGGGTGGAGTGTGTGTGTGTGTTTAGGTGTGTTGTGTGTGTATGTGTGTGTGTGTGTGTGTGTGTGTGTGTGTGTGGGTGTGTGTGTGTGTGTGTATGTGTTTTAGTGAGTGAGTGAGTGTGTGTGTGTCAGGACTCACGCTGGAGACGGACAGCTGGTCATCGTCCAGGTTGATCTGCGGCGCGTCACGTTTCCCGAGTGTCTTCAGTTTGTCGTCCAGCAGCATCCGCTGGGCCTCCAGACGCGCCCGTGTTACCATGGAGACGGTCACCTGCTGCCGGCTGTCCTCCAGAGCGCTGCGTTTACTGAACTGAAACACCCTACACACACACAAACAAACACACACACGTTCTACCTCAGATGTTCCTCCTCCATCGTGCTCCTGAAGGGGGAGGTCTCACCTCTGGCCGCCGCGCCCGGTCTCCACCTCGGCCTGCAGGTCCAGTTCCAGCTGCGTCACCGCGGCCTGCTGGCTGCCGAGCGTCGCCGTCAAGCTCATCAGCTCCTCCTCCACCGCGGTCAGTCTACAGAGTGGACGGGGGTCAGAGAGGGGGCGTGGCCTGGCCGTCACCGGCAGGTGGGTCCATCATCTCACCGGTGCTGCAGGCTCTCCAGCGTTAACTCGTTCAGCTCCAGCTCGCCGGCCTTCAGCCTGTCGCTGTTGTCCAGGAGAGAGCTGTCAAACTCCACACACACCGGCACCTCCGCCACTGACCTGGGATCAGGAGACACACAACATGATTATTATCTCAGTAGAACGTGGTCAGGATCTACCAAGGATGGTCCATGGAAGGAAATACATCTACATTTACAGCATACGTGCTTATCCAGAGCGACTTACAACCAGTAGTGACTGGGACAGTCCCCCCTGGAGACACTCAGGGTTAAGTGTCCTGCTCAGGGACCCGATGGTTTCATTCATACAAATAGTATTATGTGGAGGCAAGATCTCCAACTTCTCCAGATCTCAGTCAACTGGAGCATCTGTGGGATGTGCTGGATACACACATCTTCGGAGGTCTAGTGGTGTCCAAGCCTGGATTGGACATGGCAGTTTTGGCAGGAACAGCGTCAGCTACTCAGTATTCGGTGGTCAAAATGCTACGGATAACCTTCATGAGGGTGAACTCTGAACTGTCCTGAAGCTCAGCAGGAACTGCTTGACATACTCAGAACATGGAGCTACAATGAATCTTCTAAAGAAGATCGCAATTCTTTCACATCACACTGAGTCCCACAATGTCCAGGGAACAGTGGAGCTCCACTGAAAGGAACAGAGAAGCAGATTCTCTCTGCATCTTGTTAGGATCTACCTGTTCTGCTGGATGAAGCTGTTGTATTCCCGACTCGGTTCAAAGGCCTTCAGAGCCTTGGTCATCTCGGCATGGACGGACACCACCTCCTCCGTCAGCAAGCTGGACAGGTCACAGTACTCCTGCAGGATCTCCTTCCTGTGGAGGACAGTATGAACAGCCGGGACGCATGCATGGTCTGGTCTTCCCATCAGATGAAACCTGAACCACTCACAGTACGAGCACCATCTCCTCCTGCAGGGCCTGCAGGGCGGTGAGCAGCGCCGGCTGGCTGACGCCGTAGTGCTGCTGGTGGTGGACCTGCGCCGCGCGGACGGACAGGACGTACTCGTTGTGCTGCTCGTGGAGACGCAGGGTGGCCTTCAGGTAGCGCTCTCGCGCCTTCTCGCGCTCCTTATCTACGGCGGGGAGACGTTCCTCACATTACGGTGAGACTTTTCATGGGAGCGTAAACGACGAGGCCTGGTGGAAATCCGGCCAGCTGTGACCTCTGACCCCAGACTCACCTTTACTGCTTTCCTGGTACTTCTTCTGAGCCTGAGCTGCATCCCGCACTGCCTGTCTATAGCTGAGTCTAAACCGCTCGGGCTCCATCTGCACCATCTACACAACATCAGTAGAACTCTCTCTCATATATATATTTACACAGTACAGTACAGGCCAAAAGTCTGGACACCTTCTCATTCAACGTGTGTTCTTTATCTTCATGACCATTTACGTTGGTAGATTCTCACTGAAGGCATCAAAACTCTGAATGAACACATGTGGAGTTATGTACTTAACAAAAAGTGGAGACCTGATCTCCACAGTCACCGGACCTGAACCCAGTCCAGATGGTTTGGGGTGAGCTGGACCAACAAGTGCTAAACACCTCTGGGAACTCCTTCAAGACTGTTACTGTCAAAGCAGTAATCAGAGCAAAGAAACTAGAATATAAAACATGTTTTCACTTTATTCACCTTTTTTTGTTAAGTACAGAACTCCACATGTGTTAATTCATAGATTTGATGCCTTCAGTGAGAATCTACCAACGTAAATGGTCATGAAGATAAAGAAAACACCTTGAATGAGAAGGTGTGTCCACACTCTTGGCTTGTACTGTATATGTACACAAAACATGTGCACAAACATTTACATTTACAGTATTTACCAGACGCCCTTATCCAGAGCGACTTACAATCAGTAGTTACAGGGACAGTCCCCTCTGGAGACACTCAGGGTTATGTGTCCTGCTCAGGGACACAGTGGTAGTAAGTGGGGTTTGAACCTGGGAATCTGTGGTCATCTGGCAAGTGTCTCACCCACCAGGTGTGTGTGTGGAGGGGTGATCAGTATGAGCACCATCTCCTCCTGCAGGGTCTTCAGGGTGGTGACATTCTTACCAAAATCCTCCACCCACTTAGATCTCAGCCGAACTTCGGCAGCTCTTCACATTACATGCATAGCGAGACAAAGCGAGAAGACGGCAGACCAACATGAACCAGATCTCTGCAGCTCTATGTTCAGACCAACCACTAACCATGACTGATTCTTATCTGATGTGAAACTCATTATTATCTGGTGGTTTGACATCAACTGGTACGTGAAATCAACCAATCAGAACAAAGACCCCTTTCTGCACCAGACACGACTCTGGTTTCACCAGGCTGGACCTTCAGCAGTGGATTAAACTGGTCTGAACATACTGAATACTCTGCAATGCGTTCAGAATATGTTTAAAATACAAATGAATCCAGTGGGACCCACCCTGGACAGATCCTGGGTCAGCTGACTCCACTGCTCGCTGTAGGTCTTGCGTAGCTGCTGCTTGTCTCGAATCAGCAGCGAGATCTTGTTCAGAGGTCCGACCTGCAGGTCCTCCGAGTGTTTCCTCAGGATGCGGCTCAGACTCTCCGTCTGGGTGACTAGGACGTTCCATGACTGCAAGAGACCAGCAGAACATCTCACACATCTTTACAATGCCAATATTTGATCATAGCTACTGTCCACAGTTCCAGAAGTCCGAGATGTAATAGTTTATGGGGTTAAAGGTCTACCTTGATGGAAAACCATTTGAACTATTTAACTAATGGTCATGCTGCCTTCTTCAGCAGGGAGGAACATGGAGGAACCTTGTTCAGCTGACTGATGTGGTCCAGACCCCCTCCGGGCTGCGCTCCCTCCAGCTTCTCCACCAGCATGGACATCTGGTGCAGCTGGCTGGAGAACTCGCGGTCGCTCTTTGCCCTCTGGGTCATCCACTTCTTCACCACCTCCATCATCCTCAGCTCCGAGTCCTGCAGACGCACCAGGGCAGAGTGCGCCTGAGGGCACCATAGATCTTCTCCAAAACCCATACTGCGCACACACACACACACACACACACACACACACACACACACAAACAAACACGTCTCAGTTTTCACTTCCTTCTTTCACCCTGACCGGATTTCCACAATTACTTTAAGTAGAACGTGTGAAGATGTAACACACACACACACCTTCATCTTCTGTAGGCTGATTTAAGTAAAGTGGTCATTTTTCGATATTAAAAGGAATATTGGCGAGTCATGCTGGAGCCACCGACCAATCAGAACGCAGCGCAGCAGCTCCGGCAGCAGGAGCCACCTGACCGGACCCCGCCTGCCCTGCGTCGCGCTGCGTTACAGTGACGGTGACCATCACCACCATCATCATCATCATCCACCGTCACCATCATCATCATCATCACCGTCACCATCATCACCACCACCACCACCATCAGCGTCCTCCTGGTGTCAGTAACGGGTTTACCGGGACATGAACTCACCTTTTCCCGGACGGAGCCGCGATCCAGGTGCGGTTCTCACCGTGACGTCGGCGGCGCGCAGCGGCGGATTCGGCGTACCGGCGGCTCCGCGGCGGGGGTCCGACCGGTCGGAGTCGGACGCGAAGATCAAGACCCAACACGGTGAAAGTCGATCTTCACTCTCACACACACTCACTCACTCACACACACCGCTCACACCGAAACCAGGAAGCGCCGCTGTGGGTGGAGACAGGAGAAGTGAGGAGGTCCACCTCCACCCACCCCGAACATCTACCTCCATCCCGCCTCCACCAACCCCGAACATCTACCTCCATCCCGCCTCCACCTACCCCGAACACCTCCCTCCATCCCGCCTCCACCCACTCCGAACATCTACCTCCATCCCGCCTCCACCCACCCCGAACAACGACCTCCATTCACCCTCAACTCACTCCGAACATCAACCTCCATCCAGCCTCCACCCACCCCGAACATCTACCTCCATCCAGCCTCCACCCACCCCGAACATCTACCTCCATCCAGCCTCCACCCACCTCGAACATCTACCTCCATCCCGCCTCCACCCACCCCGAACATCTACCTCCATCCCGCCTCCACCCACCCCGAACATCTACCTCCATCCCGCCTCCACCCACCCCGAACATCTACCTCCATCCCGCCTCCACCCACCCCGAACATCTACCTCCATCCCACCTCCAGCCACCCTCCACCCACCCCGAACATCGACCTCCATCCCACCTCCAGCCACCCTCCACCCACCCCGAACATCGACCTCCATCCCGCCTCGAACATCTACCTCCATCCAGCCTCCACCCACCCCGAACATCTACCTCCATCCACCCTCAACTCACTCCGAACATCTACCTCCACCCACCCCGAACACCTCCCTCCATCCCGCCTCCACCCACCCCAAACACCTCCCTCCATCTCGCCTCCACCCACCCCGAACATCGACCTCCATCCAGCCTCCACCCACCCCGAACATCTACCTCCATCCACCCTCAACTCACCCCAAACACCTCCCTCCATCTCGCCTCCACCCACCCTGAACATCTACCTCCATCCCACCTCCAGCCACCCTCCACCCACCCCGAACATCTACCTTCATCCCGCCTCCACCAAAACACCTACTCATGTTTCCTAGTGGGAATTAAGGATGACAACCACGTATGTTTGCATAGATCTTTATTTTTATTTTTTTTGTAGAATCTATATTCTGCATATGGACATCAATTAAATAAAGAGGAAACAAATCAAAAATAAAAAGGTGGAATGATCTTTAAATTACCAGTAAATGCTGCTGCAACGTACAAAAATAGGCCTCGTTTTCCACTGCCCGCCCCCTGTAGTGTGAGCAGATGACCCCAGTGGAAAGGTCACAAGAGGTCAGACTGGACGAAAGTACCTGTGTGTGTGTGTGTGTATGTGTGTGTGAGAGAGAGAGAGAGAGAGAGAGAGAGAGAGAGAGAGACCCACATTCGCTCGTCTGTTCGGGTCGGGGAGCAGCTGGACTTGACCGCGTGGACACGTCCAGTCTTTGGTTAAAAACCCTCGACACGCAGGGAACAGTCGCCACGTGGGAAAGGACGAAACGTCACAGCAATAAATCACAATAACTGATAATAAACAGGCGCTTGGTGGACGGAGGGACGCTTCACTCCCCTCGTCCTGATAAATGCTTCTGTTTTACGAAAAAAAAAAAAAAAAACCTCTAAAAAGCATAATAATATTGAAGATATCACATCAGATAAGAGATTTAAAATCAATTTTACAGCCATCCATGATTTCACAGCATTTATTCAAATTTGTGTAAAAGTGTCCTCACAACTGATATTTATTATATATATATATAGAGAGAGAGAGAAGGAAATCTCTTCTTAACCCTGGGGGTCAAAGTGCATACAGAGAGCCCGGGACTCTCCTCTGACTGCATACACAACATGACGAGGATTTTTTTATGTGATGGGCGGGGTGACGTAATGCGGGACCAGGTCCTCCGGCCCAGCAGCCGCTCTGGGTTTGTAGGTTCTGTTGGCTCGTACTGAGCTCCGGACCGGCTGCTGGGCCCGCGGGCGCCCGGTTCCGGAACGTCTCGCTGCGAGGCGGTGAAGAACCGCAGCGGTCCTTGTTATTTTAACGTTCAGGAAGTTGAGTTGAGCCCTTTATTCTAAATTTACATGTAAATTTCACTCAGCCACGCCCCTCGGCTGCAGTACTGACCACGCCCTCCAGATGCAGAACATCTCCGCATGTCTGAGGTGGAAACGACTCAGCAACTGTCCTGAACACACACACACACACACACACACACACACACACACCCAAGAACCCAAGTTGAGATCCTGGTCCTGATACACACGTGGCTTTAAAAAAACGTCAATCTCACGCGGCAACAGGAGGGTGGGGAAGGCGGGGTTTATTGTGAGAGGCGGGGCGGGAGGAAGCGGGGAAGACAGGAAGTGGGGGTGGAGAGGTTAAAGGGCACTTTGCGTTTTGATGAAGGCAGTCCTCTCGTTGTAGACGTCGAACTCGTCGTTCTCGGACTCCGAGCCGTCCTCCCGCCACACGTCGGGGATGCCGGCGTAGGACACCGCCCGCGCCGCGCCCAGGCTGCGGCCGAGGCCGCGGATGCCGTCCCGGAAGCTGGCGCTGGCCTCGGGCGGCAGCTGCTGCTTGCGGGCGCGGCCGGAGCGGATCTGCAGCGCGGTGAAGACGCCGGCGAAGGTGGCCACGATGAAGGCGCAGCTCAGCACCGCCACGGTGCCGGCCAGCTGGGACGAGCGGCGGGCCGGGCCGGCGCCGGCCGGGCCCCCGGGGGACTCGCGCTCGATCTGGTTGAGGTGCAGGCAGGCCCCGGACGCCGGGTCCAGGTAGTTGTGGGGCGGGCAGGACAGGCAGTCCTGGGCGGTGAGGCCGCGGCAGGTCAGGCAGGGCGGCCGGCACGGCTGGCACGTCTGGACGGAGCTGACGTAGTTCCCCTGCGTGTAGGACAGCGGCTGGGGGCCGGGGGTGAATCCGGGGGGACACGTCCTCACGCAGCCCTGCTGGAACAGGAAGAAGCCTGGACCGCATTCTGAAAGACAGACGCACAGACATTTCTTTTTTAAAAGTGGGCGTGGCTAACCCGCCTTGTTTCTATTGGTTACGGGTGCAGCTTCCCATTAAAACGGTGGGATTCACTGTGACACTGTCTCAGCAGTGAACGATGGGGGCAGTGGGGGCCTAGCGGTTAAGGAAGCGGCCCCGTAAATCAGAAGGTTGCCGGTTCGAATCCCGATCAGTCAACGTAGCAAAGCACCGTCCCCACACACTGCTCCCCGGGCACCCGTCATGGTGCCCACTGTCACCAAGGGTGATGGGTTAAATACAGAGGACACGTTTCACCGTGTGCTGTGCTGCAGTGTCTCACAGTGTGTGTGTGTGTGTATATATATATATATATATATATATAGAGAGAGAGAGAGCGAGAGAGAGAGAGAGAGAGCGAGAGAGAGAGAGAGAGTGAGTGAGTGAGTGAACGTCCTCCTTACTACAACCTCATTCTCAGGATCAGTATTAATGTCTGGTTTCTCATGCTTGCTGTATGTTGTTGAATATCACTTTTCATCCCTCATAACATGCTGCTACTTCCCTTTCTATTCTGTCTGTCACTTCTCATAATCGCTCGATCTAAATAATGTTAGAGGTATTTTTTATTACTCTGTTCTGCTCTTTTTTTTTAAACTGTACTGTATATCGTTATTTCCTCTTATTGCATTGAGCGTGGTTTTAGGAAAAAAAATGGTAATAACGATGGTATTAAGTGGGGTTTGAACCTAAAGTAAAGTAAAGTGAAGTGATTGTCACATGTGATACACAGCAGCACAGCACACGGTGCACACAGTGAAATGTGTCCTCTGTATTTAACCATCACCCTTGGTGAGCAGTGGGCACCATGACAGGCGCCCGGGGAGCAGTGTGTGGGGACGGTGCTTTGCTCAGTGGCACCTCAGTGGCACCTTGGCGGGTCGGGATTCGAACCGGCAACCTTCTGATTATGGAGAGAAAAAAAAAAAAAAAAAGATAGTCATTGTGAAAAATTATGTTCAATATGTGTGTGTACATGCATATATACATTTTATTTATATGTGCAGAAAGGGCCTGAATATAACAGTGTGAAAAAATGAAGGTGATCGGAATACATTCCATGTATACTTGTATTTTTAATACACTCATCCACAGTTTTTTCCAGATTATTTATTTACATCTGCAGTGACCATTAAAATTTCCCACTTGTCGGACTAATATGAGATAAGATCCTTTATTAATCTACTGGCGTGTTGTGAGGTCACTTCTGACTGTTTTACTGCAGTAATGTACGGCCACATGGCGGCGTTGTTGGGGTACAGAGTGGAAACGGGGGGGGTGAGGCAGTACTAAAACACACAGGCTGAAATATGAGGACTGGAGTTCTGGTCTCACATTTTTCAAACAATATTTTAAATTAATTCTCATTGCATGTCATGGAACGTTGCGACCAGCAGGGGTCACTGTGTACACACACTCACCAATACAGTTCTGGTTGAGGTCAAATGTCTTGCAGCTGCTGTTGGAGGGCTGGCTGAGCTCTGAACTGGACGTGTTGAGAACCTCAGGACCGGTTCCATACAGAACCAGAGTAAACTGGGTCAAGGTGCCTGAGATGGGAACATCGCACACACCAACACGGAGGTGAATTCATGTACAAGCGTATGGGTAAAGACACCCCGCCCGAGTAGGGACCTTTCATAGCCGCAGTGTTTATAAAGGGGCCGGATGACCCCTCCCCTGCCAGAACAATTAGTGTTTATAGCAACAGGAATGAGCCACGCCCGCTATTCGCGGCCAGTACAATCGCACTCCCAAGTGTCTAAGAGGATCGCAAATCAACTTCTGCAGGCAGATCATAATACCGAAACACAGCAGGGCCGAAACGGAAAAATAATCCAGTTCAACCAACACACATACAGACAGTCTCAAAAAAAAATCAAAACTTGTAGGAGCAGCGCACCGTAGTCACTGGTTCCAGCCACGTTCTTGATCTCCAGGGTCCAGTCCCCACGGGGGTCCTCATCCCAGGAGTGGGTGGTCATGAAGGCCCAGTCGTTAAAACCCTCTGATGAATAATCATGGGGTCTAATGCATACACACACACACACACAAAGATCAAGTTGTAATCTCAGACATGCATAGATCTAGATCTACATGGATCAGTTCTGAACAGACATGAGCATGAAATCTAGATTTGGGTGGATAAGTGTGTGTGTGTGTGTGTGTGTGTCAGATATTGAATGACTGCTAAATGTCTTACAAATCAGTGTTTACAGGGACAGTCAGGGTTAAGTGTCTTGCTCGGGGACACGTCTTCTGGTCACCCGTCAGTGTGACGGGTGTGTCTCCCTCACCTGGGTGCCAGCAGGGTGGAGCGCGTACCCATGGGGCTGATCAGGTAAATGGCCAGGTTACCCCTGCGGTTGTAGGAGAGTGTGAGGTGGGCCTGGGCGTGTTCCAGGGAGCTCACAAAGTTGGGCTTCGCCAAGCAGCCATCCACACTCTTGCTGATGATCAGGTGACCTCCTATGTTCCTTTAGCGTATGACAGAGGGACAAAGCAGAAGTTTTGATTCGGCTCAGTTAAAGGACTGAAAATATTCTACACAACATAGACGGAGAATCAATTTATGGGCCTGCAGGAATTTTGCTCTGATATATTATAACATGTAAAACCGAGGGAACACTAAAGCAAAATCCATAACAGAGGCGCCTCAGAATCGATGCATCGCCCTGCAGACGTGGACCTTCCTGCATGGACGCGCTCCAGAACATAATGGATTATTTCATAATGACGCCGCTTGGCGGTTTTCTAGTTAAGGAGTGGTGCTGATCTGAGAACAGTACGATTGCCGCCTATTTCAGACATGTTAACGCTCAGCTCACTGACGTATTTAAAACACTGTAGAAAAATTTGCATCGATAATCGTGAGACCAGCGAAGGTTCACACCTCCACCAGACACCGTGTCCAGGTCCATCTCTATACACCGCATCTGGGCCAGTAGGTTGGATAAATTTACTCAAGCCGACGATGACTAGGACGACTGAAGCTGAACCAGATACGTGCTGAAGACGGAAGTAGAACGTACGACCAGGCTGGTTCCTCACAGTCACGGCGCCGAGCAGAAGACTCGCAAGGTCACCGATTTAACAGCAGCAAAGAGGGCAGCGTCCTTCAAACCTCGACTGTAGATGGCGCTACGCGTCCTTGAATACAATCTGGACCGGCCGATCGTGTTCATTTCAGGTCTCGGCGAGTCTCTCATCGCCAGCGGTTAAACTGATGCCGGGCCTGACAGCTGAGGCACGACGTCGATAGCGCGGTGCACCAGGTGCACACGGCACATCTTCCGTGAAATGAACCCAATCAACTGCAGACTCGCCAGCAGCCTCCAGAGTCCACGTGCGGCATAAATGACTGTTACCCGGTTATTATTATTATATTACTGTAAATACGGCCATTTCACCCTGTTACATTATGCACCTGAAGCCCTGGCCACGCCCATAACCCCACCCATTCAGCCCCAAAACACAGCGACGCATCATCTTCCAGTCCTTACTTGGGCTCGGTCACCATGGAGACAACACACTTCTGCTGCGGCCCGACGCTCGTCCAGTTCTGCGCCATGGCAACCATCGCACCGGCATCCAGGAGGCCGTAGCCATACGAGTGGCTGACTGTGAGAGAGACCAGATTTATTTCCCGCAGGGGTCCGAGCGACGGCGCGGCGTGCCGCAGTGGGAGGAGCTACGGGTGGGTACCTCTGCGGCCGACTCCGTTGGTCTTCCAGTCGTCCGTGATGAGGTGCGCTGGGCGAGATGTCCGCACCACCAGATGCTGCATGTCCCTCCAGGAGAGGTTCTTACTGTGGAGGAACACAGACAGCAGCTAAAAGGGACCGGTCCTCGTGCTCTTTCCACCAAAACTCAGACCTTCACATTTCACTCAACCAAACAAAAGCCGGGATTAACGGAGCAGAATTCCCAGATCAGGCTCCCCAAACGAGCCGCATCTATACAGTTAAACTGGCATGTCGAGTGGGCGCCAAGCGGCTCCTTGGCATCTAAACCGCGTCTCATCAGAGCGCCGGTTCAAAGCCGAGCGCTGGACGTGGCGCGAGACAGCGTCAGGTCTGGAACTCCTGGTGGATCTTGAACATCTGAAGGCCTTCGGACCATTATTATGGCTTCTGCGCCACCCCCATTCCTGAATTTCCCTGCATGCGCCGGCCAATCAGCCGGGGTTACTGCAGAATAAGCGGTCGCGTGGACACGCCCACACTCTGGATTTGGAAAACACGCTCACATTTACCGCGTTCATATCAACAGAGCTGCTCTTAACACCCAAAACCATGCGCGCGTCCTGTCGTCTTCGACCTCGACGAAATGTCCCATACGGCACGCCGCGGCCACCAGGGTGACCCGGCAGGCCCCGGAAGTGTGACGAGATGCCAGCCCCACCGAAGCACTGGGCTTTACGGTCACGTCAAACGAGATTTAAGTGGGATTTCCTCGCCGGAGTAATTCCCAGCCACGTTAGAAGCGAGCGGCTCCAGATTCCTCGGAATTTCCGGCGACCGAACAAGCTGTACAAAACAGGGCCGGGACGTGATGACTTGCACCGGCGTGGCATCGTAATCAATAAGTTTTACATCCAATTTACACCACCAATGACGAGAAGAACTAAAATGAGCTCCTGCGGTCGTGTATACGGTTTAAAAAAGCGGTCGCGAGCGGTGATGAATGAGGCAGAACCGAACCGTTCTGACTCGGCAGATTTTCGGCGTTTTCTAAAGACCCTCTGGAACGATTGGAGGCTCAAGGTCACCCGGCAGCGGGGAGATTAATTCTCTCTCTGCGCCCCTGGGCGTCTCACACTGGTCGTACGTACGGCCGTGTTCGGCGGCGGGACTCACTTTGCCTCCAGGGCGAGGGCGATGATGCCGGCAGCGAGGGGGGCGGAGGCCGAGGTCCCGGTGTGGGAGTCGGTGCACTTCTGCCTCAGATCTGTGGTGACCTGGGGAAGGAGAGCCGGTCAGTAGAACCCGACGGAGAACCCGCGCGAGACGGCGTGAGGGGCGGACTCACGATCTGCTTCTCGTTGATGTTGCCGGAGCTGTAGGTGGTGGCGAGGGTGGAGGAGCAGGCCTCGCTGTACCACGGCACGTTGCCGTACTGGGTGCTGCTGCTGATGGAGAGGGTGTAGATGCTGTTGGTGTAGCCGTCGCAGTTGCAGCTGTCCTTCTCCCGGCCGCCGTTACCCGACGCCCAGACGAAGATGGAGCCCAGGCCGCCGCGGCCCTGAAACCGACACGCACTTCATCACCACTGGACGCCGAGACACCGACCGGAGAAAATGTTCAGAAGCAGACCGGACGGGGCTACAGACGACCGGGGACCGGATACAAATCAAACTGCAAAGCTGCCACGCCCTGCCACATTTACAGCATTTACCAGACGGCCGTATCCAGAGC
Organism: Denticeps clupeoides; assembly: GCF_900700375.1. Classification (NCBI taxonomy): domain Eukaryota; kingdom Metazoa; phylum Chordata; class Actinopteri; order Clupeiformes; family Denticipitidae; genus Denticeps; species Denticeps clupeoides. Next base: position 22,664 of record NW_021630058.1, on the reverse strand, counting down.
CACTTACAACGTGCTTCCATGTCACCATGGATGAAGTGATCAGTTCTGGTTCACCAGGACCACCAACTATGAATACAACCTTTTTATTCACTCTGTTCTAGTTTCTATACAGAAGTCAGACAAGAAGAAGGTTACAAGTTCATCTAAATCTTCTCTAAAGAGGAAGGTGTTGAGCTGCCATGTGAAGGTGCTCAGTGACTGAGCTGGAAGTTCATTCCACCACCGAGGGGCCAAGACGGAGAAGAGTCTAGATGAGCGTCTTCCTTTTACCTTCAGAGATGGAGGGACCAGGCGAGCAGTACTGGAGGCTCGGAGTATACCAGGTGCAGTGTGAGGTATAATAAGGGCTGTGAGGTATGATGGTGCTACTCCATGTTTGGCTTTGTAGGCCAGCATCAGTATTTTGAACCTGATGCATGCAGCTACTGGGAGCCAGTGGAGGAACGTAGCAGAGGGGCGGTGTGGAGAACTTGGGAAGGTTGAAGATCAGTCGTGCTGCTGCATTTTGTATTAGTTGTAGAGGTTGGATGGAACATAGTTGTAGACCAGCTAGAAGGGAGTTGCAGTAGTCCAGTCGTGAGATTACTAAGGACTGAACCAGGATCTGGGAGGCCTGGGTTGATAAGGGCGGATTCGTCTGATATTGTAGAGAAGGAATCTACATGAGCGGGAAAGACTGCTGATGTGAGTCGAGAAGGAGAGTTGGTTGTCTATCGAACGTGATCGTTCGTTAGCAGCCCACGCCGGCCAGCGAGCATCAGGGTCCGGATGCAGCGTTACCTCGGTGACGCCGCGCAGGAAGGCTTCCTTCGCCAGTTTGGCCGGCCCGTCCACCGTCTTCCCATCATCCTCTGGGCCCCAGCTGGCGCTGTAGATGTGGATGTGCTGAGGATTCCGGCTCAGGGACTGCGCCTCCACCATGTCTGTGACCTCACCGTCCAGCATCCGGACTCCTGCACGCAGAGACACACAGAACCAGAACCAGCGTGTAAACAAGCGGGCGAGAAATTCCAGAGGGTATGTGGGCGGGGCATCTGCGCATCACCACGCCCCCTGAAAGCTGCACTGTATCCTGCGGGAGGAAACTGTTTAGGGGCTAAACGGAGCGCCTAAATGAAAACGTTTGAGCGGCTCGGCATCAAAGCTTCCAGCAGCTCTGTAGTGGAGGACAGAGGCGTGAGGAGACGCATAATTACAGAGCTGAGACACCAGCGGCAGGACGGGGCGCCTGGTGAGACCCCCAGATGAACCGAGCAAACGGAAAAAACGGCAAGTATCATCCCTGCACTACACAAGAAGAAATACATTAAATGTCTAAATATTAATGGAACATTTTGTATTTGTTAAATATGTGAAACATGGATATAAATACAATAAAAAAAACACACACACACACACACAGCTGCTCTTTCTTAGTGTGTGTGTGTGTGTGTGTGTGTGTGTGTGTGTTTTTTTTCCAGAAAAGGAACAGTCCCATGGGGGCTTGTGGTATAAAGCAGCGCAGCATATAATTAATTCATGAAACAAAAGACGAGCATGCATGCAGTGTGTGCACACGTACACACACACACACACACACACAGAAATGTGTCTCTGGATCATTCAAATCAATTCCTCATGAGTTAAAAGCCCAGAAGTGAGGAAGTGTTCCGGTGGGACGTGTTAACGCTCCGTTCAGAGGCTGATCCAAAAACAAACAGAGACAGGGAGGGTGTGTGTGTGTGTGTGTGTGTGTGTGTGTGTGTGTGTGTGTAATTAAACTGATAGTTAGACAAAGACACACCACATGCCAGAGAGTGAGTGCTGGTGAATTTTGATTTGCTCACCTCCAATCCTGGCGTCATAGGCCACACCCACTCCACAAATACCGTTGTTGGCCACAGCTGCCACCTCGCCGGCACAGCGCGTCCCGTGTCTGCGGAGAGGAACATGAAAGCGTCACCCATCCTGTCTCGGGGATCAGAACCTCAGGTTCTCTCTGTAGCAGAGCGTGGTATCCCGATTTACAGCCCGACAGAGTAAACTGGGTGGTGGTAGCCTAGTGGGTAACACACTCGCCTGTGAACCAGAAGACCCAGGTTCAAATCCCACTGACTAACATTGTGTCCCTGAGCAAGACACTTAACCCTGAGTGTCTCCAGGGGGGGACTGTCCCTGTAACTATAAAAAGTAAACTGAAGTGATTGTCACATGTGATACACAGCAGCACAGCACACGGTGCACACAGTAAAATGAGTCCTCAGCATTTAACCATCACCCTGAGTGAGCAGTGGGCAGCCATGACAGGCGCCCGGGGAGCAGTGTGTGGGGACGGTGCTTTGCCCAGTGGTACCTCAGTGGCACCTTGGCAACCTTCTGATTACGGGGCCACTTCCCACCACTGCCCCAAATGTAAACTGGTCAGTCCACCAGAGATCTAATTTCTAATTTCCTGAAGAATCAGCAATGACCTGAAACCCGACACCATACAGAACAGTAGAAGGTCAGGAACAGGGCGTCATGGAAGGTATCATCACCATCCATTCCATCTGCATGGGTGTGAGGATCTTCTGAACACCGATCACCACATCAGGACAGAGACACCTGAGCCAACGCCGCACCTCCTGAAACCCAAACTGGCGAAAGGAAGCCGAGCCGCGTGGCGAGTCAGCAGGCACCACGGGTACAGAAGCGGTGGAGGAGTTGAGAAGGATCAGAGCTGCTCAGACGCTCCACATCTTCAGTGCTCCTGACTGGAGGAAAGGTGGAGGAGCAGCAGCACCAGGCTGCAGAAACCCCTGACACACACCGCAGGCTGTCAGAACACGGTCGTCTCACATGCCTGGTTACGGTGTGTGTGTGTGTGTGTGTGTGTGTGAGGAGCCTGCAGCACTGGAGTGCAGTGGGGGAGAAACACGGCCGTCACAAACACACACGGGTCACCACGATTCCACGATCAATCACAGAAAAACGGTGTTGGAGTTTTATTTTCTGGTTATTTCTAATAAAAAAATAATAATAATAATAATCAATCTGGATTGATTTATTATGTGAATCAGGACGGTTCCACCATTCACCATTTTCATATTCAGACTGAGGATGATATGATCATGACCATCGGGAAAAGGTCACAGATTCTGACCCCCATGCTGAAGATGGGGTTGCCAGGAGACCCGCAGGCAGTAACCGAGATAGGGAGACGCACGGGTCACCCGTGGCAACCGATTCCGGACGACACTGTGCCAGGCGCTTATCGTGGTGTCTCAGCCCAGTGCATTCTGGGACGTTGGAGCACCGGCAGGACTCCACGGCTGGGGCTGGTGAACGTCTGAACACCCCAGCTGAGAGTTCTTACACCTCCTCATCCTCAGTTGGAGACTCGTGTTACTCCTGGGTTCAGCCAATCAGACGCACAAGCGTAGCCAGAGGAGAGCATGCTGGGTAAAAAACAGACGAGTGTGGGATTACCGAGCACAGAGGCAGCTCAGGTCCCACCAGAGCTGCGGACGAAACATCTGTACAGGCAGAAAAGACCTCTTTATATCACACACACGGGGCACAACGACATAAAAATAATCAACCATTTCACAGATATGAACGTACTAATAATTGATCACAATCTAATATGGGCTGCACGATTTGAGGAGCTGTATTCGGACCATTTCTCTGTGCTAATCAGGTCCTGGTTGATTAAATCGCAGGTAGAACCGCAGCACGAGTTCAGCTGTCTGCATTTTCACTCGGTTTTGCGCGGTTGTGGTTGGAGGACCTCGTTAGGATGAATCTGAACTGTAGAACCTCCTCACAGGCCACAGAGGAATCTGCAGACTGCTCATTAAATGTTACACACACACACACACACACACACACACACACACACACACACAGACCCCTTCAGCACGTTCCCCTTCATTTTGCGAGCCGAGCTCAGCACTTTTCGCTGAGGAGCGTCTCCTCGCATCTAAATAAGCGGCAGAGAGTAAAACTCCACCCATCAAACACCCATCCGCTCTGTGAGACGACCGCACCCATCCGGCAGAGTGTGTGTGTGTGTGTGTGTGTGTGTGAGATAGTTGGACCACAGTAAAGGTTTCATTAGAATAACCGGAGTAAGGATGGGAAAATGGTGTAATTTACCTATCGGGCCGCCTACTCACTGGTCCATTGTTCAGTGCGGAACCTGAAACCCTGGAACCGGTTTACATGACGCCGTGCGTCTGTCTGACTATTTTGTGCTCAAAGTTGACTTTATTTGAACTTTGACCTCTGCACGCTGTGCCATATTGTCAGGCGCCCTACAGAGCAGCTCTGAAGCGCAGACGGAGGAGAAGTTGATTGCAGCAGTGGGTGTGGTCGAGATGGGCTTGTCTGCAGAGGACCTGACGTAGCATGAGATCTGCAGGCCACGGCAGGGCGGAGAACAAACCGGCAGCAGTCAAGTTGCACCGAGAGCGAATGTTGAAATAGATGATGGCGTAATTACTATATCCAGTTGTAATAATTTAACCAAATACGTGATTGGTGCCACGCCTACTTTTTGCTTTCTGATTGAAGCACTGCTGCATTACACGTTCATCTGTTCAAACAATGACACGCAAGTATAAACAACATGTTCTATGTCCAGCCATCATAGCGCTCAGGAAGGAGACGGCTCCTCAGTCCGAGAGACGAACGTGTTCTGGTGCGGAATGTGCGCATCAACCCCCGGAACAAAAGCAAAAGAACCTTGAGAAGATGGCGGCTGAAGCTGGTAAGAGTGTAGCACCATCCACAGTGAAACGCAGTGCGGAAAAAGCCATTAACTCCAAAAGCCACGTAAAAAAGCCACACAGGGACAAAGACCCTAGTTTCTGGGGACATGTCCTGTGGTCTGACGAAACAAAACTGAACAGTTTGGCCATAATGACCATCGTCATATTTGGAGGAAAAAGGCCACCATCCCACCTGTGAAGTACGGAGGTGGCAGCACCGTGTTGTGGGTGTTTTGCTGCAGGGGGGACTGGTGCACTTCACTTGAAACCCTGAAGTCAAAGCCTGGGTACACATGGGTCTTCCAAACGGACCATGACCCTGAGCATTCTGCAAAGTGGGTTACAAAGCGGCTTAAGGACAAAGTCCAATGTTTCGGAGTGGCCATCACAAAGCCCTCATCTCAATCCCATAGAAGACTAGTGGTCAGAGCTGAAAAGACGTGTGAGAGACATATCCTGACTCGGTTACACCAGTTCAGTCAAGAGGAACGGGCCACAATTCCATTAAACTGTTACGACAAGCTTGTGGAAGGAGACCCACGGCGTTCGCGTCAAGTCAAGTGGTTTGAAGGCGATTCTACCAAACACAAAGCAAACGTATGTAAACTTTTGACTTTGAAGAAAGTAATAACAAAGATATAAGGAAAAATTATTTTGACATTTGGCAAAAAGAAATTATTTTGGGAATCTGAACAGGCCTAAAATTGATCAGGTTCAGTATGATTCAATGTAATAATACAGTATTTTATACCGCGCGTAAATGTTCGGTTTGAACTGTATATTGTCATGTTGCTGCTACTTGTTTGTCTAGTTTGCCTCGACCTGCACGATATTGTGTGTCGGAGCACAACATGTCGTGTGTTATTCCATATGCACCATTTTTTTTGCACACTGCGAATCCCTGAATGAAATCTCGTCTCTCCGTGTACTTGTACAAGGTGAGAGGACCATAAATTTGACTTTGACACTGAGCCTCCATTAACATTTACAGCATTTACCAGATGCCCTTATCCAGACAGACTTACAGTAGTTACAGGGACAGCACCCCCCCTGGAGACACTCAGGGTTAAGAGTCTTGCTCAGGGACACGATGGTAGTAAGTGGGGTTTGAACCTGGGTCTTCTGGTTCATAGGCGAGTGTGGTACCCGCTGGGCTTCTACCACCCTTCACGTCGCGTTTGGTCCAAAACAAGAATAACGTAATGCGGCACATTCAAAAATCATGGCTCGCCCATCCCTACACGAGAAGGTGTACGGATGTGGTCCAGCGACGTACCGGTTGTCGTTGACTTGTGTGTATCGCGGCTGAGGATCCGGATCTCCATCGTTCACATCATAACTGGCATCGGGATCCTGCAAAAAATAAATAAAACGATCCGCATCAAGACGAGAGGAGACATGGAGGGAACGAGGGGTCGAGTCGTTGGGTTCGGATGCTCACATAGTTGTTGATGAGGTCTGGGTGATTCTTCTCAATGCCGTCGTCCAGGATGGAGACCACCACGCCCTTCCCGGTGAAGCCCTGTTCCCACGCTCCCGTGGCGTTCAGGTCGTGGCGATTCGGGTTCAACTGATGGAGGGGAAAAAAAAAAAAAAAACGTGTGAGGGACACGTCCACAGCAGGATTTCTTCTTAAAAGTTTGTTTTCTGTTGACTTATTCCTGTCAGGCTGCTGCTATTAAATGATTCATGATCCCAGATTTCCATAAGCAAACGACATCGGAAAACTGCAGGAACCCGGAGATCCAACATCAATCATTCATGAAAGAGCGGAAAAGTTCCAGCAGTGAGAAGTTCTGAGAAGAGTCACAACTCCAGCTGATAAATGTCCCCATTCTGACACCAACTGCAACACCTCCACTATACCACCAATCTGCTCCACTTTCACCACATACACCACACCTCTGATCTTCTCCAGCTCCTCCACATACAATATAGCCCCACCACCTACACTGCCAATCTTCTCCACCTGCACCACATACACTACACCACAGATCTTCTATGGTTCCTCCACATGAAATATACCTCAACTGCCAATCTTGTCCACCTTCACCACACCTCCGATCATCTCCAGCTCCTCCACATACAATATAGCCCCACCACCTATATTGCCAATCTTCTCCACCTGCACCACATACACTACACCACCGATCTTCTCCAGCTCTTCCACATACACCGGCCCCCTTATACTGCAGCACTACTCCCCTACACCACCTACAGGATCACCAACCCCCAACATGAAGCAATATATCGCTGGTCCCCCGAACCACCTACATTACTGGACAAAAGTTTTGAAGCAGAGCATTCTGGGAGCTGACCTCTCCCACCCAGAGGGACACTCCGCCTCAAATCAGAGGAGCGGAAAATTGAATTCATCCACCATGGTGCCCTCTGAGGACCACCTGACCAACCTATATACTTCATACACACACACACACCCCTGCTCTCAGTCTGTGTGTGCGCATTAGCATCTGGGTAAGAAGTTTGGACTTTGGGGCAGTGGTGGCCTAGCGGCCCCACAATCAGAAGGTTGCCGGTTCGAATCCCGATCCGCCAAGACTGAGCAAAGCACCGTCCCCACACACTGCTCCCCGGGCGCCTGTCATGGTGCCCACTGCTCACTCAGGGTGATGGTTAAATGCAGAGGACACATTTTCAATGTGTGCACCGTGTGCTGTGCTGCTGTGTGTCACGAGTGACAATCGCTTCACTTTAACTTTAACTCCATCGTACGCTACGTCAGTCCTGGGTGGTGGGTGTGTCTTACGTGTGCAATAATCATATCGACCACCAAACAAACAGATGATGATGATGATCAGCTTCTCCGTTGGGATTGCGAAAGCTCTCGCCCTCTCGGGAAACAACACCGCAACAATTCAGTCACACCATTCAGGGGGGGAAGTGTGTGAGTGTGTGAGTGTGAGCATCTGTAGAAAGTACACACTTCAGATGCTCTTGCTGCAGATTTGCTCATCAGATGAAGCCGCCGCCGCCGCAGCAGCAGCATCGTTCACGGCGCCATTCCCACGCTGTTCTGCAGCTAATGAGCAGAAGGGGATTGTGGGAGGCACGCTCCAACCAAACCTTCTGGGTGCTTCTTTCATAATCACCACGCTCTATTTTTACCTGAACACACACACCACACACTTATTACACTTTACTGATGTAACAAGTGTGAAACATGAATTATAAAACTCTCCACGTAACAAGACCTTTCAAACCAAAACGTACACCCAACCGACTGGGCCAGCGGTGGCCTAGCGGTTTAAGAAGCGGCCCCGTAATCACAAGGTTGCCGGTTCGAATCGTGATCTGCCAAGCACCGTCCCCACACGCTGCTCCCCGGGCTCCTGTCATGGTGCCCACTGCTCACTCAGGGTGATGGTTAAATACAGAGGACACGTTTCACTGTGTGCACCGTGTGCTGTGCATCACTTCCTTTTTTTTTTTTAAATTTTAAACAGAACTGCAGCTCCGGCCCTCAAACACAAGGGGGCATCAGAGACCCCGGCCTCTAATTTATGGTTACACACTGCCACGACGCGTTTAACGACTAACTCGCCACGACCTTCATTTACAGGACGGTGACGGTGTGGACATGTCCAGGAGATGTAGGGTCATGGATGGGACGGGGGGGATTGTACGATCTCCATTAACGGTTGTTGTGTTTGTGTCTATTTTACGTTTAAACTGAGACGCGCGGCTGCTGAGGCGCCGGGACGTGGAAGCGATCGAGGCGACGCCGCACGACGAAACTGGAGAGCAGAGAAATGGCGGGAAATTGAGCGGAGGAGGGTTGGGAAGTGTGCTGCACCTTTACAACCAAAGCAACGTGTAGCAAATGATGCCGCGGTGTTAGATGCTTCAGTCTGGCAATATCAGAAAAAAAACAATAATAATCGGTCGTAACTTTAAATTGTTCAATATGGGAAAGTATATTGTGATTTTCTATTTTTGTCCTCGGCGTGGAGAACATTCACCTGCATTCACATAAATTCAACCGTTCAAATGAAGGTGATAGAACGTTGAAAAGTGACGTGATTGTCATTGTGAGACACTGCAGCGCAGCACACGGTGACACGGTGAAATGTGTCCTCTGTATTTAACAATCACCCTTGGTGAGCGGGAACTGATTACTGGCCGTATAATCGGTGCATCGTGATGCAGACGTGGATAATTCTGCATGGATGTGGTGCAGAACATAATCAATTACATCATAATCACGTTGTTGGTGATTTTCTGACGGCGGCATGAAAATGCTTGTTAAAAAGGCTGTTTTCTGTTGTTCTGGTCTGTGATTGGTTGGTTTTCTTTATAACAAGAGCGCCAAGAGTTGAGCGAGCGTGCAGGTGAAGTAGATCTCTGCACAAAATTTCACGCTGTGTTCGCTCAAATGTGGCACAACTATACCAAGTAGGGTACAAGTAGATCCCGCCATCCCGCCGGGGTACATTTACGGCATTTGGCAGACGCCCTGATCCAGAGCGACTTACAACGTGCTTCCATGTCACCATGGATGAAGTGGTCAGTTCTGGTTCACTAGGACCCCCAACTATGACTACAATCTTTTTATCACTCTGTTCTAGAAGTCAGACAAGATGAAGGTTACAAGTTCATCTAAATATTCTCTAAAGAGGAAGGTGTTGAGCTGCCGTGTGAAGGTGCTCAGTGACTGAGATGGAAGTTCATTCCACCACCGAGGGGCCAAGACGGAGAAGAGTCTAGATGAGCGTCTTCCTTTTACCTTCAGAGATGGAGGGACCAGGCGAGCAGTACTGGAGGCTCGGAGTATACCAGGTGCAGTGTGAGGTGTAATAAGGGCTGTGAGGTAGGATGGTGCTACTCCATGTTTGGCTTTGTAGGCCAGCATCAGTATTTTGAACCTGATGCGTGCAGCTACTGGGAGCCGGTGGAGGGAACGTAGTAGAGGGGTGGTGTGGAGAACTTGGGACGGTTGAAGATCAGTCGCGCTGCTGTATTTTGTATGAGTTGTAGAGGTGGGATGGTACATAGTGGTAGACCAGCTAGAAGGGAGTTACAGTAGTCCAGTCTTGAGATTACTAAGGACTGAACCTGGGTTGACAGATAAGGGCGAATTCATCTGATATTGTAGAGAAGGGTACAAGTAGATCCCGCCATACCGCCAGGGTACAAGTAGATCCCCACCCAATGAATCACGATGCATCAATATTGAGGCATTGATGATCGGAATCGAATCATGAGACCAGTGAAGGTTCACACCTCTAGTGCTGTTAGTGGGCGTGGTCACGATTGTGTACAAGGGGTATTAGGAGAGTAGAGAAGGGAGGGAAACGGAGGAGATGGACGCTGCGCTATACCCTCATTAACTTTGTTCATAAAAACATCATTAAAGTTCAGAACTAATTACACACCAACTAAAAAGGGCCGGAGGGCAGAACGGTACCTGCAAGTAGCCACTTGCTTGTACCTGTTAATCTGTGTAGATCCTGACCTCACGTCTGACTGGTGGTTCTCAGCAGTCGCGTGTTTATTCCTCGCAGGCAGGTCTGAGTAATAATATGGTGTTCTCGGTGGAGCTCGGCTGTTACATGAAGGTGTGAGTTGAGGTGGAGCAGGGATTATAGGCAGGTAAACACAGCTGCGGCGGCCATTATTCTAGCACGCACAGGCGCGCACACACGCACACACGCACACACACGCATGCACGCACACACACACACACACACACATGCACACACACACGCACTAAACTAGAGCGATGAAGCTAGTCCGCTTGGAAACATGCAGGGACACAAACACACACAGACACACACACACACACACTAAACTAGAGCAATGAAGCTAGTCGGCATGGAAACATGCAGGGACACACACACACACACACACACACACACACACACACCTTAAACTAGAGCGATGAAGCTAGTCCGCTTGGAAACATGCAGGGACACAAACACACACAGACACACACACACACACACTAAACTAGAGCAATGAAGCTAGTCGGCATGGAGACATGCAGGGACACAAACACACAGACACACACACCACACACACACACACCTTAAACTAGAGCGATGAAGCTAGTCCGCTTGGAAACATGCAGGGACACAAAACACACACCACACAAAAATTGCCAACAATGGGCTTCATTCATCAAGCCTTTCAAACCCCATTCATTAACTCTGCAGAAAGGAACAAAAAAACTTCCAGAACATTGTTCTGCATTCTTGTTGGACTATAAAACGAACCCGAACCCGCTCATTTCAAGACTAATTAAAGCGGAATAACGTTCTTTTGCAGCGTTTTTTTGGCCTCGATCCGCAACGTAAGGCCGTCGGAGACAGACATCGTGGTGCCGTTTCTGAGACCACCGAGGCCGGTAATAACAGCGAAGTAAAAACAGGACCATTTCAGAGAGTACTTAACCAACACACACACACACACACACACACACACACAGCTGTTTTGTGTTTGTCTGGCTACATTAATGAGCTCTCGTCTGTCTTACATAATTGCAGCATTAACAAGGCCAGAAGAAGCCAGAAAACGGCTCGTAATTAAAAGCGAAACGCAGACTTCACTCCACATTCCTGCATGAGTCTCCACACGTACGGCCCACCGCCGCAGCTTCCACGGAAGTGACTGCAGGGGAAAACGCCCCTGTGGGTGCAGATGGTGGGTGAAGATTATCTGGAGTCGCGTCTCGTCACCGCGTCTTTCTATCTGAGCCAGTAAAACCAGCAACAAGACAGAGGAACCCATGCCAGTCGCGAGTTGGAGAGCCTGGACGGAGCAGATCAAATGACCTCTGACCTTTAAGTGTAAAAACTCACCAGGTACCACTGCTGAGCGAACTTGGGGTCGGTGGGCTCTGAATAAACGTCCCTCTTCACCCGGCGCTTCACCACCTGCTGCTCCAACCACGTGACCTACAAGGGAGACACACGCACCACGAATGAGGCAGATACATCACAGTTAGAAAGACATTTCTGTCCACTGATGGACATTTTGTGGGACGTGCTTTGGTTCAGTTGGCAAAAAACGAAATAAAAGCATGAAATTTGGAAATGCTGTATCTGTTTAGCACACACACACACACACACACACACACACACACACGGTCGTCCAGCTCCTCCCATGTTCCTATGATTCGCTGAGTGGAGAAAAAGGGCGGAGCTCCAGCACCATTCGCGACATTCTGAGGTGAAACGAGGGTCATGGTCCAAGCGGGAAGAGGGACTAAATTCAGCTACTATTACACACACACACACACACACACACACACAAATTTACGATGCAAACAATCAGATGGAAATAGAACAATGTGAGAGAGGAGTTCAGGTTTTCTTATGATCTTCTCATCACCTTCCTCTAGTATGATGACGCATAAAGACAGAGAAGACTTGCACAGATAACCCAGAATGCACTGGGCAACGCGACCGGTGTAAAAATGAGCATCATGTGACACGCACACGAGACCAGGCTGTCGGCTTGGTGAGAAGGAATGAAATCACCATCTTTTCCTCAGGAAATCTTCTCTTATTAGACGTGATCCATAACGGAGATGATTTGTAGATGAATTATCAGACCCTGGCCTACATCAGAGGCACATCAGTCATCATTGATTTGACAATGTGCTTCTGAGCGTTAACGTCCCTGCCTTCATTTATTACCTCCTCTGCTCTCAATTAACCCTCCTCATGACCTCCGCCGCTGCATTTAAAGCTCCTTCAGAGTGCTGAGACGAAGTCTTGTGAGAAGCGTCTGGTGTCTCCTGCGTCATCAGAAGCGCTCCAGTCGAACAGGGAACGTTTATTTGCAGTGGCAGGGCCACCCCGAGTCACCCGGTCAAGTAAACAGTAAAAAGACCTCCATCTCTCTTCTCCTCATCCACAGAACATGTGTTCCAACCAGCTTGGGCATCTCCACCCGACGTCAGCAGCATCGTAATTCCACCACCCCTCACGGCACCAACTTCTCACCACTAGTTACTGAAAACCAGCAGCTTGTGAAGCTGGTCCAAGACGGAAGAGCACAAAGTCCCAGGTTGGAACCCCACCATCGTGTCTCCAGGGGGGGGGACTGTCCCCGTCACTACTGACTGCAAGGCGCACTGGATAAGGACGCCTGGGCATGTTACATCAACCTCTACAGAACGGACTGGACCAGAACACCTAGTTGATTGGGTGCTGACGGGGAGGTTCTGTCCATCCGTGGACGCAGGGATGATGGACTCTCCGACCGGCGCTGCCCGTCAAAACGTCTCAGGTCTGCAGGCAGCTGCCAGGTTTCAGAACGTCCAGGGATGAGAGAACCGGCGAGTTCTCATCTTCTCAGACGAGCTCCTCTCTGAGGAGGCGGCGGCGGGAGCCTGGCAGCAGCAGATGTTGGAGCCCATGATGAATAACACAAGACATCTCCAGCTCCCGCTGGATGGGATCTTCGACCTGCAGAAGACTTTTCTTCCGATTGCAACAGGCAGGAGATGACGAGGTGAGCCTCAGGGCTCCATCTACCACAACATGGCTCGAGAAGGTAGGCCGTAGTTGATGTTTATTCATCACAGAGGGACTTCACATCTATCTTCCATGATGACATCCTTCATCTACGATACAGCTGCAGCTGAAAGCGGAACAAATAATGACGAGTTCATCCTGATACATGAAAAATGCAGAAAACTGACGGATGATATCGGGCTTTTTGTAATGTGAACAACTCGAGATGATAAAGGACGGTCTCCCTGGCGGATGGCCGCGCTTCAGGAGAACCGGCGCCTGGAGTCCCTCGGCTGCGATGAGGGGCGCTGACAGGCCGCTTCTTCACACCGCGGGGTCCTCTCGTCCATCTCGTCCCCGGAGGGGCGGCCGGGCCGGGCGGGGCGGCGGGAGCTCCGATATCGCCGCCAAGTGGAGCCCTGCATCTGACCAGCCGAGGAAATAAAAAAAAAACAAGAAACTACCGGAAAGCAGCTAGTCGCGAGGCAGGGTCCCGGTGAGGTTCCACGGACCTCCTGCTGCTGCTTTACTGGGAGCTGGTCACATGATCACCGGATCAGCGTGGTGGGGGTCATGCGGTGACTAGACGGCGGGCGGAAATGCTCGTTGTAAAACACACACACTTTACCTGCGGTTCCCCCTGCAGTCGAGCGTGGAGACCCCGATGGTCTGACAGGGAGCGCTTCACCACCCGGTGGTGCCGGAAGTGATAGTAGTCGCCGAATACCTGCAAGAAGAAAACACAGGAACTGTAACCAAACACAGACCAGAATCACAGATGGGTCCATGTTACAATCATGAAGACCCAGGTCAGGTCTCCCAACCTTGACCCCAAAAATGCCAGTAGCAAATGACCTCACCATAAATAACGAAAGGCCCGTAACGGCGTGGAACGCAGCGGCAGCGGGCAGCTTTTAGAGTGAAGTGATTGTCACATGTGATACACAGCAGCACAGCACACAGTGAAATTTGTCCTCTGTATTTAACCATCACCCTGAGTGAGCAGTGGGCAGCCATGACAGGCGCCCGGGGAGCAGTGTGTGGGGACGGTGCTTTGCTCAGTGGCACCTTGACGGATCGGGATTCGAACCGGCAACCTTCTGATTACGGGGCCGCTTCCTTAACCGCTAGGCCACCACTGCCCCTAGCTGAGCAGCTGGGCGTCACCATGGCGCTCAGACGTCTGGTTCCAGCTCTCAACATCTCACAGCGGCCAGAAAACGGAGGGAAAAGGGCCGTACACCCAGCTGGGCGTCTACAGCCGCGCGGGGACTTCTGGGTAAAATCCCGCGGCCGTAGTGTAATGGCGCAGCGCCACGTTTGGAGAACTGCTGTTGGGAATAACAGCTGCAGAAACACACACACACACACACACACTGAGATACGGTGAAGGTCATCGTGATAAATCACTGTGACCGCTACAGTCAAGGAGGGATCCAAAACAAAGTCCACAGTGAAGTCTGGACTCTGTGGGAACGTTCTCCGTGGACACAGTGATGCCCGGATCAGGGACTAAAATGACATCTTAATTAGTTCCTAAATTCAACACGAGTCAGAAATACACTGTGGCACGTACATTTACGGCATGTACAGTCAGTAGTTACAGGGACAGTCCCCCCCTGGAGACACTCAGGGTTAAGTGTCCTGCTCAGGGACACGATGTTAGTAAGTGGGGTTTGAACCTGGGTCTTCTGGTTCATAGTCTGACCCTCTAGGCGACTACCACCCGCGTGTAAAGCAGCAGCACGGAGAGCAGCGATTGGCTGGCGATCAACATGCGGTCAGCGCGCCGCAAATTACACAGGCGTCCAAACGCGGCAGCCCAGCACTCGGTCATTAGACTTAATTACGAGATGTGGATCACCGCACACGTTACGGCACTAACACACACACACACACACACACACGAGAAGCCAAATTCCTGTTCTGCACACCTACAAACACCAAGCACTGTTCTGTGCATGTGTGGTGTTGTTCTTCAAGGTTTCTATAACACTGGGATACACACACACACACACACACACACACACACACACACACACACCGCTACGCTGCCAGTCTAGTCAGGCCAGATGTATCCTGTTTACCCAGAACCCCCCACGCCCTGATCTGACAGTAAAATGGCTTTGATGAGGAAGCGTTTTATCCTGAACAGCTCCTCTTCAGAACCGCTGCCATCCAGATAGGACGTCCACCGCCGCGTCATCGTCCCCGCGGCGTCAACATGGCCCCCCTCGCCGGCCGGCGCTCCGCCCTGCACTTATTCAGAGCAGGAGGGGGGGGGGGGGGGAGCAGATAATTCCTCATAATGACGGACCTCCGATGACTCAGGGGACACGCTATCATCACGCGGGGACAAGGACAGGCGGAGACCCCGCCCACTCACCAGAGTCAGCCTTTCACTACGTCTACAATACACACACATTTATCAAAAGGGAAACATGACCTTTAGAATTCAGCTTACTGGAGCGTTCCTCTAACATTACAACGACTTTACTAGACTTTACTCATGAACAAAATCATAAATTAACATAATCTATAAAATAAATAATAAACAAATAAAAACAACAAACAAAAAACCAAAACCAGGTAGCATGTCTCCGACACACACACACACAGTCGGCAGTCCATTTAAACGCATAAGGCTGAGAACCAATCACAGCATGATCCTGGAGCAGGTATAATCCCGCCCACAAATAAAGCCAAAACCAGTAGCATGTCTCTGACACGGAGGCCAAGGGTCACTGCAGTGGACAACACACAGTCACCAAAACCATCTAACGCACATGGCTGAGAAACTGGTGGAGAACCTGGCGAAGAACCTGGCAATCTCTGAATCGAACCGCTGTGCCACCTCATCGATCAGGTCCATCATGATCAATCACGGTGAAGAAATCAAGTAAAGTGAAGTGATTGTCACATGTGATACAGAGCAGCACAGCACACGGTGCACACAGTGAAATTTGTCCTCTGCATTTATCCCATCACCCTGAGTGAGCAGTGGGCGGCCATGACAGGCGCCCGGGGAGCAGTGTGTGGGGACGGTGCTTTGCTCAGTGGCACCTCAGTGGCACCTTGACGGATCGGGATTCGAACCGGCAACCTTCTGATTACGGGGCCACCGCTTCCTTAACCGCTAGGCCACCACTTCCCCCGCAAGAAGCCGCAGCAGCGAGTGGGAACGTCCCTCCTTGACCACTTCACTGCCTTCCTCGTTCCTCAGATCAAGGAACCCTGCTTTCTCAAAAGCCTGTCTGTTCATCAGTCTGATGTGAGATGTAGATGTTCCTCCAGCATAATCATTGTGGACATTCCAGATGATGCAGTCTGTTGTATGGGAGGTTCCGAATGACTGAAGGAGAACGTTAGATGTTCGTGGAGAGAACTTGGTTATATATAAAGTCGCTGTAAATGGAAGGAAAAATACATAAAAGGCGGCCGTCGCGGAGACTTTTCCAGAAGGAAAGAAATGATTTCTGATGCGGAAACCGCAAGCTCGGGTCCAGCGGCCAGGGAGCTCTAAAAATAACGTTAACTGCTGAGAACCGGAGATAAAGCGCAGACCAGACCCCCGGCTGGACCGGAGGCCCTCAGAACCCCGACACAAAGTCAGGTGGAAAAACGATCCAGACGTCCCCAAGCGCTGGGAATCGATGAGCGGCGATCTGGCTGATGAATTTCAATCAGGCGCCCTGAGGCGCTGGTGGTGGAGAAGTTCAACTCGCGTCATTAACCAGAGGAGAAGACCACAGGAACCTGGCGAATCAGCCAGAGCAAGAAGAACGAGTGAAGAATGGAATTCACCTGACTGAACACGGAGAACCTGATCCCTTCACCCAAACGCCACAAAACCACTTCAGGGTCCACAAACCACCAAACACAACTTGTGAACTTTGACCTCAATTCCATTTTCATCCAGCATCTGCTGTCACATGATCATGGTGCACAACGTCTCGCACACGCACGAACATCTTTATTAGAAGTTACGGAACTTTCCAGGTCTGCGAGTCCTCAGACGCGGAGACGGCCGTGGAGAGATAAGCCGGCTGCGGTCTGGTCTCGTCCCTCTTCCCGGCCTCCAGACTCGGAGCCCCACCTCCACGCCGGACCATTCCGCACGTGTTCCTCATAGACTCCAGAACGGGAGGAGGGGGAACGTCTGAAGCGCGGCCCTTCAAAGCGGCATAACGAGCGGCTGGCATTCAATCAGGGGCTTCTGGTTGCGTAAACCGGCCAACTCGCACGCGGAACACGGTTCTCCAGCCCACGTCAAGTCCTCAGAGGACGCCCAGGTTCTCCTCGAGGAACACGGGAGACGTTCCGGTCGTGCAGAAACACTCCAGCAACAGATCAAGACGCGAAGTAATGATTTAGTTGGACGGTGGGACGGAGGACGCGCAGGGAACGAGGCAGAACGTCCTGAAATGTGCGGCACAGAGAGCGTTTTCGTGAGGTCGCTGCAGCACGACCACGGACGTGTTGTCCACCATTGTTGTATGTAGGACACATTTGGGGTTAAAGGTCAGGTTGGAGGTTGACTGCTTTGCCGTTCACACGGATACGGTCACTGAAAATCCCCCTGGGTCCCCTGATCGGACAGAAATGTCCCCCTGTCCCCGGGCTCTGTATCGGGTCCACTCCAGTTTTAACCGCGGGAGATAAAGGCCTCAGACGTCCCATCATCAAGTGCTGGAGATCAGAGGCGGAGCTCCTCCTTTCGCCACGACTGGACGAAAGACCAGAAAGACCCCCCGCGCCCACGCGTCTCCTCCAGGAGCGGTGGAGGAGGTGCAGTTCCTTCTGCAGCACGGGGGGGGTCGCTTCGTTTCTATTTTAATTTCACTTCATTACCGCGCGGGCCCCCACGGCACCCTGGGGAGACACGGCGCAAAATGAGGGCCACGGTTGCAGAAGAGGACGGTTACAGGAACACACACACACGTTGATCTGGTCTCCATGGGGTCTCCATGGGGTCTCCATGGGGTCTCCATGGGGTCTCAGAGATAAAATCTGATTAAACGAGACAACCTGGCTGGCCGCTTTTCTGTAGAAACGGTGATGAGCTTCCAACGAGAAGCAGATCCCGCCCGTCGTCACCTGGCAGCTACGGTTCTTCAGCCCAGGCACATCTGGCCACCGGCCCCGCCCCCGACCACCACATGGCACCAATTCGGCCAATTAAGAGGTCAGCGCCCGACGGCGAGCGCAGACGGGGCCCGAGCGGCCCGCCGAGGCGCGACTGGCCAGATGTGCAACGATAAAGATTAGCGCCACCGTCCTGACTCCGCCCACCTTCTGCAGGGACCAACCACAACTAATTATTTCCCGCCGGAATTTACTACCAGAAAGTCCTGTCTGTCTGGGTGGAGGAATTCAAGGCTTTAACCTCCACCAGTGGTTTCTGCTCAACTCTTCTTCTGCAGACGACCTGAGATCTTTACTCTGATGGGAAACCAGGTTCCAGACCTGGTTTGATCCAGACCAGACGTGCCATTCTACAGTCGACACCTTAACAGGACAGGAAACAAAGAACTGTGTGTGTGTGTGTGTGTGTGTGTTTCTACCCCAGGTGTGAGTGGGGGGTGGGTTCTGCTCTTTTCTGGAACATTCCACGTCCTCCCTGGGGGTCATTTTCTAACTCCTCAGAACGTCCAAGAGGTCAGTTGTCAAGACAACGCCGTAGAAAGCCCACAGTAACCCCGCCCCCCAACTCCTACATGAACACGGACTCTCCTCTACAGAGAGGTTCTCAAGGGTTCCACGACCTGGTGCAAACCGGGAGAAGAAAAGAGCGTTTTATCAGGTCAGACATGACCAACGCAGGATCCTGATACCAAAATACGATAATGAGGGGCTGGACGAGCCCCTCCCACCACTGGAAACTGGGGGAGGCGGAGCCCGAGGAGGAAGTTGTGACAGGCCGGATCAGCACGTCAAATCTCCGTTTGCATCTGTGATGAAATACTCAGCGTTGAGAAATTATTTCCCATAATCCCGGCCTGCTGGCCAAGTCTGGCAGGGAAGCTCCTCCCACCGTGAAGTCCAGGACCTTGCCCTGCTCCACCACTCCACCCCCGGGCTTCCTCCACTGGAATGTGTGGCCAGGGAAGCCCCGCCCCTCGGGCTGCACGCGGCTCCGACAACAACTCCATTCGACGCCGCGGCAGAGCGCCGTGATCGTGTTGCGTCACCGTGGTCAAAGGTCAGCAGGGTCCATCAGGACCTTCAGAGAACTCACCGACCGACCCGACCAGGAAGTGCGGCGCTGAGCTCATTAGCGGTTTAATTCGTTTCGTGTTTCTGCACTCGCCGCCCCTCGCGCCGCATTTACACGGCCCGCGCCGCGCCGAACGCGGAGTCGTGGCGAGATGTCCGGCCGGAGGGACGGAACTGAGACACGCCCGCTGCATGGCGGCTCTGGTTTCCTCTCCGCCCGACACGTCTGGAGAAGACACCTGATCCGCCGGAGCGGTGCCAGCCATCACCGCGAACCACGCCGGCTGCCAAGACACCAAAGGCGCGGCTGAAACGCCGCCGCCGCCGCCCCAAGATCACGGCCGCAACAAAACAACGTTTAAAAGCCGAGCCCGACTCCACAGCCTGGTCTCATGATGTTCCTCAGAGAGACAATAAGCCGGTGAGCTCATGTCCTCGTGACCGCTCATATCTCCTGGACGTCTGGATGGCCTGTCTGTGGCAACACACTGCGGCCCAGGGACTTGGGAGTTGTAGGCGTGGCCAGGATTGGCCCAGACGTTGACCCCGCGCCGGTCGGGCCTGAGAAGGCGGGTTTTATTTTCATCTGGAGCTTCAGCACGATCTCGGTTCCAGCGTCGGATCTCCAGGCCTCTCCTGTGACCCTGAGCTCCTCTGATCGGCGTTTTGGAAGAGGAGGCAGATTATTTCATTTAGGGATCACATGTAGACACACGGAGCCCCAACAAGGTCCAGCTGGAACCCCGTCATCATCCGCCTTCATAAGAACCAGACCGGGGCGCTGAGGTCACGTCAGAAGAAGCCGAGAGCAAAATCAAACAGAGCCGCGGCGTTGTCACCTACCGGCCGAATTTCTCAGACACGTCTCAGATGCGACTCGCGCCGGCGGCGAGAGCGTGTGACCCCGTACCACGGCACCATTAACACGCGCACAGACGGACCTGAAGAGGGTCCCCCCCCCCCAAAAAAAAAAGGTGGGCGTGGTTCTACAGATGGGACCCGCCTCCCCCAAACCAGCAAACAAGCTGCCGTGCACGAACGACACGGTGACACGCAGAGCTATGGCGGTACAGACGTGGGGGCCAATTCTTCACCCTCTGGACCCTCAGGGGCCATTTTATCTGGAACAGCAAATATTGATTCAAGGTAGCAACTCGCCGACGGACGTGGAAAACGCCTCCTCACCTCTTCTCGCCGCTCTCCACCGGCTCCCGGTAGCTGCTCATATCGAGTGTAAATCCTTGATGGTGCCTACAGGGCTGTGAATGGAAGTTCTCCCTCTTACACCAACACACTACTAGCCAGATACACTCCTGCACGCCCTCTCAGATCTGCACACGAAACAAGACTAAAAAGTCCCTCTTCATGGGTTCTCTGATCCCAATCGACTCTGTTCTCCTTCATTGTCCCTGGCTGGTGGGACAACTTGTCCTGCTCCATTCGACTAGTAGAGACTACCACCAGCTGAAAACCCACTTGTTCAAAAAGTATTTCAGACGAATCCCCGGCAGGTTCTATTCCTGACAAGTTCAGCCTTATCGGGGCTCTTAGTTTTGTAACTCAAAATCTATAGAAACCGAATGAGAAGTCGCTGGTGTCCTCGTGTAAGTCGCTGTGGATAAAAGTAAAATAAACGCCAGAGTGGGACTCCGCGAACGGCCCAGTCCGCCCCAGGGCTCATTTTTACTGTGGGAACGTGACCTTTCAAATCCGCCAACAATTAGCTGGTAATAAGGAGGCTCTTTTTTTTAACGACCCGGATCCAGCCTGTAGGCTCGGGGGGCCCGAGAACCCCGGCGGGGTTCCGAGAACTGCCGCGGAGGAGCGGCGAGGGCGGGGACGCGCCTTCGTACGCGCCGCTGCACGGCAGAGCTGAGAAAAATGTGGCGGTCGAACAGAAGGCGGGATGAAAGCTGGATGTGGCGGCGGCGCTGATGCTATCGGAGGAGCCGCATGGCAACGCACGGCCCGGTGAGCAGCGGTCCACAGAACCGCGGGCTGAAGGGAACAAACAGCCACTGTTGAGTAAATCACAGACCAGTTCATTGCTTTTTGATGGCAGGTCACATTCTAATCACTTTAAATGTGACATATTTCGGTGAAATCGACCATTAGAACGGATCTAGAGTAGACGCCCGTATCCAGAGCCACTTACAACGTGCTTCCATGTCACCATGGATGAAGTGGTCAGTTCTGGTTCACTAGGACCCCCAACTATGAATACAACCTTTTTATTCACTCTGTTCTAGTTTCTATACAGAAGTCAGACAAGAAGAAGGTTACAAGTTCATCTAAATATTCTCTAAAGAGGAAGGTGCCGCGTGAAGGTGCTCAGTGACTGAGCTGGAAGTTCATTCCACCACAGAGGGGCCAAGACGGAGAAGAGTCTAGATGAGCGTCTTCCTTTTACCTTCAGAGATGGAGGGACCAGGCGAGCAGTACTGGAGGCTCGGAGTATACCAGGTGCAGTGCGAGGTGTAATATGGGATGTGAGGTAGGATGGTGCTACTCCATGACTGGCTTTGTAAGCCAGCATCTGATGCATGCCAGGTATTAACGCAGGTGGTGGTTCCTCAGGATAGATGATTGAATCAGGGGAAGCCACCAAACTCCAGTTATATGAGATCGAAGAGAACTAGATGCTGTTCAACAGTTACGTTCGAACGCCTATAGAACTTTAGAAGATCGATACCATAAAGAAAGCCGCTCCTGAACTGGTGTGGGTGTCTTATGTTCACGCAACTTCCTCAAGGTCATCTGGCCATCTTACCACAACTCAACTTTGGAGTTTTAATGGTGCATTTCTGACGTCCATATTCCGCCATCGCGGAAGGAGGAGGAGGAGGAGGAGACTCCAGGCCCAGGTACCAGGGTCGAGGACGACCAGGTGCACCCGTTCGAGATACCGGCGGGGGTGGGCGTGACTTGCCGATTTGGCAACTTGAAAACGCATCACAGCCAGTTTGCCTGGAGCTGTCTAAACGATGAACAACGATGTCGTCACCATTAATATTTCTACATCACAGTGCTTCTTCTCCGTTCTTCTCTGGCCACGTCCACCCACCCACAGTGACTATTCATTTACACGTGGAGATAAACGGAAGAACCCTAAATTAACCGTTTATCTGCGAAGGCCCGGCAGCCGCTCCACCAGCAGGTCTGGAGCTGATGAAGCTGGTTCTTCACTACATCAGTCAGCTCGCTAATCATAGAGCAGGGACCAGGATGGACCGGGAGA
>NW_021630057.1:0-23189 GCF_900700375.1 Denticeps clupeoides | reverse complement strand
ATTCAGCTCCACCCACTCCATAGCCAAGCCTGTGAATGATCGTTGCAGACAGAAAAAGAAACCTGAAGAGAAGTTTAAAAAAGAAAAAAGGCGGGAAAACAATATCAAAGAAAGAAAAAAACCCATAACTTACTTTAAAAAAAGTTAACAAAGTGATGTAAATACTTTCATTTTAAAAGTTTTACAATAGTTAAAGCTTACAGCACCTGGCATTCCCACGTAGTCTCCCATCCAAGTAGTAACCAGGCCCAAGCCTTCTTAGCTTCTGAGATCAGACAAGATTGGGCAATCTTGAGCTGGCATGTCCGTAAGCAAACTCTGCTTGAAAATCTTGGACTTTAAACAAAAGGGCTTTGAAAACATTACAAAGTGCGAAAACTCCCGGCTTTACTGTCAAATTATGATGGAGAAAAGGCAAAAAAAGCTAACAAAGCCATGTAAATACTTTCATTTTAAAAGTTTTTCAATAGTTAAAGCTTACAGCACCTGGTATTCCCAGGTAGTCTCCCATCCAAGTACTAACCAGGCCCAAGCCTTCTTAGCTTCTGAGATCAGACAAGATTGGGCATTCTTCAGCTGGTTGTCCGTACACAAACTCTGCTTGAAAATCTTGAACTTTAAACCAAAGGGGCTTGAACACATATCAAAGAGTGAAAACTCCCGCTTTACTGTCAAATTATGATGGAGAAAAGGCAAAAAAAGCTAACAAAGCCATGTAAATACTTTCATTTTAAAAGTTTTTCAATAGTTAAAGCTTACAGCACCTGGTATTCCCAGGTAGTCTCCCATCCAAGTACTAACCAGGCCCAAGCCTTCTTAGCTTCTGAGATCAGACAAGATTGGGCATTCTTCAGCTGGTTTGTCTGTACACAAACTCTGCTTGAAAATCTTTGAACTTTAAGCCAAAGGGGCTTGAAAACATATCAAAGAGTGAAAACTCCCGCTTTACTGTCAAATTATCATGGAGAAAAGGAAAAAAAGTTGGAGTGGTAAGCTTTTATTTGCAATACAACAAATAAAGTGCACACCTTCTAGAGGCAATGCAATACTGGGGTCGATGAATGGAGCGGATGGAGCAGGCCCTATTGCCGACTCCCTGTTCTAAAAATCCGCTTAATATGACGTATCAGATATTAAACTGACATCAGGGTGCGTAGCACCTTAAGGCCGAGGGCTGGAAAACCCCACCTAATCGATTCAGCTCCACCCCACTCCATAGCCAAGCCTGTGAATGATCGTTGTAGAGCACGCACAGAAAAAGAAACCTGAAGAGAAGTTTAAAAAAAAAAAAAAAAAAAAGAAAAAAGGCGGGAAAACATATCAAAGAAAGAAAATACTCCATAACTTACTTTAAAAAAAAGTTAACAAAGTGATGTAAATACTTTCATTTTAAAAGTTTTACAATAGTTAAAGCTTACAGCACCTGGCATTCCCACGTAGTCTCCCATCCAAGTAGTAACCAGGCCCAAGCCTTCTTAGCTTCTGAGATCAGACAAGATTGGGCAATCTTGAGCTGGCATGTCCGTAAGCAAACTCTGCTTGAAAATCTTGGACTTTAAACAAAAGGGCTTTGAAAACATTACAAAGTGCGAAAACTCCCGCTTTACTGTCAAATTATGATGGAGAAAAGGCAAAAAAAGCTAACAAAGCCATGTAAATACTTTCATTTTAAAAGTTTTTCAATAGTTAAAGCTTACAGCACCTGGTATTCCCAGGTAGTCTCCCATCCAAGTACTAACCAGGCCCAAGCCTTCTTAGCTTCTGAGATCAGACAAGATTGGCATTCTTCAGCTGGTTTGTCTGTACACAAACTCTGCTTGAAAATCTTGAACTTTAAGCCAAAGGGGCTTGAAAACATATCAAAGAGTGAAAACTCCCGCTTTACTGTCAAATTATCATGGAGAAAAGGCAAAAAGTTGGAGTGGTAAGCTTTTATTTGCAATACAACAAATAAAGTGCACACCTTCTAGAGGCAATGCAATACTGGGTCGATGAATGGAGCGGATGGAGCAGGCCCTATTGCCGACTCCCTGTTCTAAAAAGTCCGCTTAATATGACGTATCAGATATTAAACTGACATCAGGGTGCGTAGCACCTTAAGGCCGAGGGCTGGAAAACCCCACCTAATCGATTCAGCTCCACCCCACTCCATAGCCAAGCCTGTGAATGATCGTTGTAGAGCACGCACAGAAAAAGAAACCTGAAGAGAAGTTTAAAAAAAAAAAAAAAAAAAAAGAAAAAAGGCGGGAAAACATATCAAAGAAAGAAAATACTCCATAACTTACTTTAAAAAAAGTTAACAAAGTGATGTAAATACTTTCATTTTAAAAGTTTTACAATAGTTAAAGCTTACAGCACCTGGCATTCCCACGTAGTCTCCCATCCAAGTAGTAACCAGGCCCAAGCCTTCTTAGCTTCTGAGATCAGACAAGATTGGGCAATCTTGAGCTGGCATGTCCGTAAGCAAACTCTGCTTGAAAATCTTGGACTTTAAACAAAAGGGCTTTGAAAACATTACAAAGTGCGAAAACTCCCGCTTTACTGTCAAATTATGATGGAGAAAAGGCAAAAAAAGCTAACAAAGCCATGTAAATACTTTCATTTTAAAAGTTTTTCAATAGTTAAAGCTTACAGCACCTGGTATTCCCAGGTAGTCTCCCATCCAAGTACTAACCAGGCCCAAGCCTTCTTAGCTTCTGAGATCAGACAAGATTGGGCATTCTTCAGCTGGTTTGTCTGTACACAAACTCTGCTTGAAAATCTTGAACTTTAAGCCAAAGGGCTTGAAAACATATCAAAGAGTGAAAACTCCCGCTTTACTGTCAAATTATCATGGAGAAAAGGCAAAAAAGTTGGAGTGGTAAGCTTTTATTTGCAATACAACAAATAAAGTGCACACCTTCTAGAGGCAATGCAATACTGGGTCGATGAATGGAGCGGATGGAGCAGGCCCTATTGCCGACTCCCTGTTCTAAAAGTCCGCTTAATATGACGTATCAGATATTAAACTGACCTCAGGGTGCGTAGCACCTTAAGGCGAGGCTGGAAAACCCCCACCTAATTGATCAGCTCCACCCCACTCCATAGCCAAGCCTGTGAATGATCGGTGTAGAGCACGCACAGAAAAAGAAACCTGAAGAGAAGTTTAAAAAAAAAAAAAAAAAAAAAGAAAAAAAGGCGGGAAAACATATCAAAGAAAGAAATACTCCATAACTTACTTTAAAAAAAAGTTAACAAAGTGATGTAAATACTTCATTTTAAAAGTTTACAATAGTTAAAGCTTACAGCACCTGGCATTCCCACGTAGTCTCCCATCCAAGTAGTAACCAGGCCCAAGCCTTCTTAGCTTCTGAGATCAGACAAGATTGGGCAATCTTGAGCTGGCATGTCCATTAGCAAACTCTGCCTGAAAATCTTGGACATTAAACAAAAGGGCTTTGAAAACATTACAAAGTGCGAAAACTCCCGCTTTACTGTCAAATTATGATGGAGAAAAGGCAAAAAAAGCTACAAAGCCATGTAAATACTTTCATTTTAAAAGTTTTTCAATAGTTAGAAGCACCTGGTTATTCCCAGGTAGTCTCCCATCCAAGTACTAACCAGGCCCAAGCCTTCTTAGCTTCTGAGATCAGACAAGATTGGGCATTCTTCAGCTGGTTTGTCTGTACACAAACTCTGCTTGAAAATCTTGAACTTTAAGCCAAAGGGGCTTGAAAACATTTTCAAAGAGTGAAAACTCCCGCTTTACTGTCAAATTATCATGGAGAAAAGGCAAAAAGTTGGAGTGGTAAGCTTTTATTTGCAATACAACAAATAAAGTGCACACCTTCTAGAGGCAATGCAATACTGGGTCGATGAATGGAGCGG
This sequence comes from Denticeps clupeoides, assembly GCF_900700375.1. NCBI lineage: Eukaryota > Metazoa > Chordata > Actinopteri > Clupeiformes > Denticipitidae > Denticeps > Denticeps clupeoides. The sequence goes on along the minus strand of NW_021630057.1, from coordinate 19,322 downwards.
ATGGAGCAGGGCCCTATTGCCGACTCCCTGTTCTAAAAAGTCCGCTTAATATGACGTATCAGATATTAAACTGACATCAGGGTGCGTAGCACCTTAAGGCCGAGGGCTGGAAAACCCCACCTAATCGATTCAGCTCCACCCCACTTGTAACGAATTAGCTCAAGAGGAAATATCTAGAATTAATTATAACTGGTTATAATTAATAATAAACATTTAGACTAGATTTGGGAATAAGCTGTAGCAGAATTAATGTTACAATTACTTGATCTGTCCGTCCACGGAGCAGATAATATAATTATTTATCAATTCTGGGAATGATTATCCCCCCTCTTGTCAGGAAAGGTAGCTTTCCCACTCTGCGTACTCGCAGTAATTTAGCATGTAAACTTAAAGGGTCAAACGTTCAGTGACTCCAGATGTGAGCAGCACACAGAAACAAACGATTGTGAATTTAAAGAATTTAATAAACACGGCTATAGGTAACATACAACAATTAGACAAACATATACATACAGGGTAAAGAAAAGTGATGAAAAGAGAATGGCAGTATTACACATCAATTTACCACAGCCTAATGAGAATCGCCAGAGAATTCTTAAGTTCACCTTAAAAAGGGGTTTAAACGTGCATCTAAATAGTTACTTGCATTGGTCCTTATTTCATGCAAAAGAGTCCTGATGCGGTAGGGTCACGATCTTCGATCCTTAGGCCTGGCGCTGGAGGTTGTCCTTGAAGGTAAACTTTCCAAAGAGTCAAAGTGTTGAAAGAGGTGTCTCGGAAGGAAGAAGAGAAGTTCTGAGCATTCGTGCCTGTGTGACGCTCTTTTTTGAATGCTTTCTGGCACGCCCATCATGTGGCCTGAATAGCCAATCACAAGTGTGACATTTTGGCGGGAGAAGTTCCCTTTGTCTGGGTTTACAACTGACCGGAATTTTTTAGGGCTGGTCCAGAGAGAGACTGTAGTTTGTTGCAGTTACAATTTCTACCTTATAGAAATTGTATGATGTATTTTGTGATCACATGGTATGCATCACTGTTCCAGTAGTAAAGAGAAGTTCCTTCTGACACCAAGAAAGGGACCTTTAGGAGGTAGGAAAGTAGAGATACACTTATACACTTAATTATAGGTAATTAGAGTTTACCTAATGCACAATAGAAAGTTGTAACTAGTATAATTCATACAAGGGAACGTACACACAACGCGTGCATATACGGGATCCACTTATAATCACATATTCCTAGCACAAGATACAGACAATATGTTTTAAGTGTGTGCGTGATTGTGTATTGCGAAGGTGGGGCCAGACAGGAGGTCTTTGGAATGCTTTGAAGCTTGGAGCCCCGATGAGCAGTTTGCAGACCCCGTCTGCTTCGCATCGTCTTGGTGACAGTGGGGGCAGACGGGACAATCAGGCTGAGGGTCCAGGTTGTAATTTGTATGTAAATGTCAAAGGTTAAAAGGTTCTTTGAAGATCAACCATCTATGATCCTACGCAGACGCTACATTTGTGACAGTGGGGGAAGACGGGACGATCAGAGTGAGGGTCCAGGGTTGTAATTGGTATGTAAATGTCAAAGGTTAAAAGGTTCTTTGAAGATCAACCATCTGTGATCCTACGCAGACGCTACACCACTCCATAGCCAAGCCTGTGAATGATCGTTGCACGCACAGAAAAAGAAACCTGAAGAGAAGTTTAAAAAAAGAAAAAAGGTGGGAAAACATATCAAAGAAAGAAAATACTCCATAACTTACTTTAAAAAAAAGTTAACAAAGTGATGTAAATACTTCACCTGGCATTCCCACGTAGTCTCCCATCCAAGTAGTAACCAGGCCCAAGCCTTCTTAGCTTCTGAGATCAGACAAGATTGGGCAATCTTGAGCTGGCATGTCCGTAAGCAAACTCTGCTTCAAAATCTTGGACATTAAACAAAAGGGCTTTGAAAACATTACAAAGTGCGAAAACTCCCGCTTTACTGTCAAATTATCAACACTGGTGTACCACAGGGCTGTGTGCTGAGCCCCTTCCTCTACTCCCTCTTCACCCATGACTGTCGACCTATGTATGGATCAAACTCCGTTATTAAGTTTGCAGATGACACCACGGTGATAGGTCTCATCGACAACAACGATGAGACTGCCTACAGGGAGGAGGTCCAGCATCTGGCCACTTGGTGCACAGAAAATAACCTTCTTTTAAACACCACCAAGACCAAGGAGCTCATTGTGGACTTCAGGAGGGAGAGAAGAGGCTCGCATGATCCCATCCACATCAATGGGATGACTGTGCAGCCTGTTACATCCTTCAAGTTCCTGGGGACCCACATCTCAGAGGACCTGTCCTGGAGCATTAACACCTCCAGCCTGGTCAAGAAGGCTCACCAGCGCCTCTTCTTCTTGAGAACATTAAAAAAGAACCAGCTACCCACTACCATCCTGTTGAACTTTTACCGCTCTACAATAGAGAGCATCCTTACCAGCTGTCTCACAGTGTGGTATGGAAGCTGCACTGTTGCTGAGCGTAAGGCGATGCAGCGGGTGGTGAAAACTGCCCAGCGCATCACAGGGACTCCACTTCCATCCATTGAGGAAATCCAGAGGAAGCACTGTCTGCGTCGAGCTCACAGTATTCTTAAGGACTCCTCCCACCCGGCCCACGAACTGTTCTCTCTCCTGCCATCAGGCAGACGGTTCAGGCTACCACGGACAAGAACCAGCAGACTTAGGAACAGCTTTTTTCCCAGAGCTGTTTCCTTGCTGAACTCCTCTGCCCCCCACATTCACTCTTGATAATCACTGCACTGCACATATCACTTTGTACTGCACATATCACTTTGTACTGCACATATCACTTTGTACTGCACATATCACCTTATGTATAGCACATATCACTTTATGTATATATATATATAACTTAACTTATTTGAACTGTATCCTGCACTTGCTGCTTATTGCACTTCTGGTTAGACCTAAACTACATTTCGTTGCCCTGTACTTGTACATGTGTAATGACAATAAAGTTGAATCTAATCTAAAAATTATGATGGAAAAAAGGCAAAAAAAGCTAACAAAGCCATGTAAATACTTTCATTTTAAAAGTTTTTCAACAGTTAAAGCACCTGGTATTCCCAGGTAGTCTCCCATCCAAGTACTAACCAGGCCCAAGCCTTCTTAGCTTCTGAGATCAGACAAGATTGGGCATTCTTCAGCTGGTTTGTCTGTACACAAACTCTGCTTGAAAATCTTGAACTTTAAGTCAAAGGGGCTTGAAAACATATCAAAGAGTGAAAACTCCCGCTTTACTGTCAAATTATCATGGAGAAAAGGCAAAAAGTTGGAGTGGTAAGCTTTTATTTGCAATACAACAAATAAAGTGCACACCTTCTAGAGGCAATGCAATACTGGGTCGATGAATGGAGCGGATGGAGCAGGCCCTATTGCCGACTCCCTGTTCTAAAAAGTCCGCTTAATATGACGTATCAGATATTAAACTGACATCAGGGTGCGTAGCACCTTAAGGCCGAGGGCTGGAAAACCCCACCTAATCGATTCAGCTCCACCCCACTCCATAGCCAAGCCTGTGAATGATCGTTGCACGCACAGAAAAAGAAACCTGAAGAGAAGTTTAAAAAAAGAAAAAAGGCGGGAAAACATATCAAAGAAAGAAAATACTCCATAACTTACTTTAAAAAAAAGTTAACAAAGTGATGTAAATACTTTCATTTTGAAAGTTTTACAATAGTTAAAGCTTACAGCACCTGGCATTCCCACGTAGTCTCCCATCCAAGTAGTAACCAGGCCCAAGCCTTCTTAGCTTCTGAGATCAGACAAGATTGGGCAATCTTGAGCTGGCATGTCCGTAAGCAAACTCTGCTTCAAAATCTTGGACATTAAACAAAAGGGCTTTGAAAACATTACAAAGTGCGAAAACTCCCGCTTTATTGTCAAATTATGATGGAGAAAAGGCAAAAAAAGCTAACAAAGCCATGTAAATACTTTCATTTTAAAAGTTTTTCAACAGTTAAAGCACCTGGTATTCCCAGGTAGTCTCCCATCCAAGTACTAACCAGGCCCAAGCCTTCTTAGCTTCTGAGATCAGACAAGATTGGGCATTCTTCAGCTGGTTGTCTGTACACAAACTCTGCTTGAAAATCTTGAACTTTAAGCCAAAGGGGCTTGAAAACATATCAAAGAGTGAAAACTCCCGCTTTACTGTCAAATTATCATGGAGAAAAGGCAAAAAGTTGGAGTGGTAAGCTTTATTTGCATACAACAAATAAAGTGCACACCTTCTACAGGCAATGCAATACTGGGTCGATGAATGGAGCGGATGGAGCAGGCCCTATTGCCGACTCCCTGTTCTAAAAAGTCCGCTTAATATGACGTATCAGATATTAAACTGACATCAGGGTGCGTAGCACCTAAGGGCCGAGGGCTGGAAAACCCCACCTAATCGATTCAGCTTCCACCCCACTCCATAGCCAAAGCCTGTGAATGATCGTTGCAACGCACAGAAAAAGAAACTGAAGAGAAGTTTAAAAAAAGAAAAAAGGCGGGGGAAAACATATCAAAGAAAGAAAATACTCCATAACTTACTTTAAAAAAAGTTAACAAAGTGATGTAATACTTTCATTTTGAAAGTTTTACATAGTAAGCTTACAGCACCTGGCATTCCCACGTAGTCTCCCATCCAAGTAGTAACCAGGCCCAAGCCTTCTTAGCTTCTGAGATCAGACAAGATTGGGCAATCTTGTCCGTAAGCAAACTCTGCTTGAAAATCTTGGACTTTAAACAAAAGGGCTTTGAAAACATTACAAAGTGCGAAAACTCCCTGCTTTACTGTCAAATTATGATGGAGAAAAGGCAAAAAAAGCTAACAAAGCCATGTAAATACTTTCATTTTAAAAGTTTTTCAACAGTTAAAGCACCTGGTATTCCCAGGTAGTCTCCCACCCAAGTACTAACCAGGCCCAAGCCTTCTTAGCTTCTGAGATCAGACAAGATTGGGCATTCTTCAGCTGGTTTGTCTGTACACAAACTCTGCTTGAAAATCTTGAACTTTAAGCCAAAGGGGCTTGAAAACATATCAAAGAGTGAAAACTCCCGCTTTACTGTCAAATTATCATGGAGAAAAGGCAAAAAGTTGGAGTGGTAAGCTTTTATTTGCAATACAACAAATAAAGTGCACACCTTCTAGAGGCAATGCAATACTGGGTCGATGAATGGAGCGGATGGAGCAGGCCCTATTGCCGACTCCCTGTTCTAAAAAGTCCGCTTAATATGACGTATCAGATATTAAACTGACATCAGGGTGCGTAGCACCTTAAGGCCGAGGGCTGGAAAACCCCACCTAATCGATTCAGCTCCACCCCACTCCATAGCCAAGCCTGTGAATGATCGTTGTAGAGCACGCACAGAAAAAGAAACCTGAAGAGAAGTTTAAAAAAAAAAAATTAAAAAAAAGAAAAAAGGCGGGAAAACATATCAAAGAAAGAAAATACTCCATAACTTACGTTAAAAAAAAGTTAACAAAGTGATGTAAATACTTTCATTTTAAAAGTTTTACAATAGTTAAAGCTTACAGCACCTGGCATTCCCATGTAGTCTCCCATTCAAGTAGTAACCAGGCCCAAGCCTTCTTAGCTTCTGAGATCAGACAAGATTGGGCAATCTTGAGCTGGCATGTCCATAAGCAAACTCTGCTTGAAAATCTTGGACTTTAAACAAAAGGGCTTTGAAAACATTACAAAGTGCGAAAACTCCCGCTTTACTGTCAAATTATGATGGAGAAAAGGCAAAAAAGCTAACAAAGCCATGTAAATACTTTCATTTTAAAAGTTTTTCAACAGTTAAAGCACCTGGTATTCCCACGTAGTCTCCCATCGAAGTAGTAACCAGGCCCAAGCCTTCTTAGCTTCTGAGATCAGACAAGATTGGGCAATCTTGAGCTGGCATGTCCGTAAGCAAACTGTGCTTAAAAATCTTGGACTTTAAACCAAAGGGGCTTGAACACATATCAAAGAGTGAAAACTCCCACTTTACTGTCAAATTATGATGGAGAAAAGGCAAAAAAAGCTAACAAAGCCATGTAAATACTTTCATTTTAAAAGTTTTTCAATAGTTAAAGCTTACAGCACCTGGTATTCCCAGGTAGTCTCCCATCCAAGTACTAACCAGGCCCAAGCCTTCTTAGCTTCTGAGATCAGACAAGATTGGGCAATCTTCAGCTGGTTTGTCCGTACACAAACTCTGCTTGAAAATCTTGAACTTTAAACCAAAGGGGCTTGAAAACATATCAAAGAGTGAAAACTCCCGCTTTACTGTCAAATTATCATGGAGAAAAGGCAAAAAGTTGGAGTGGTAAGCTTTTATTTGCAATACAACAAATAAAGTGCACACCTTCTAGAGGCAATGCAATACTGGGTCGATGAATGGAGCGGATGGAGCAGGCCCTATTGCCGACTCCCTGTTCTAAAAAGTCCGCTTAATATGACGTATCAGATATTAAACTGACATCAGGGTGCGTAGCACCTTAAGGCCGAGGGCTGGAAAACCCCACCTAATCGATTCAGCTCCACCCCACTCCATAGCCAAGCCTGTGAATGATCGTTGTAGAGCACGCACAGAAAAAGAAACCTGAAGAGAAGTTTAAAAAAAAAAAAAAAAAAAGAAAAAAGGCGGGAAAACATATCAAAGAAAGAAAATACTCCATAACTTACTTTAAAAAAAAGTTAACAAAGTGATGTAAATACTTTCATTTTGAAAGTTTTACAATAGTTAAAGCTTACAGCACCTGGCATTCCCATGTAGTCTCCCATCCAAGTAGTAACCAGGCCCAAGCCTTCTTAGCTTCTGAGATCAGACAAGATTGGGCAATCTTGAGCTGGCATGTCCATAAGCAAACTCTGCTTGAAAATCTTGGACTTTAAACAAAAGGGCTTTGAAAACATTACAAAGTGCGAAAACTCCCGCTTTACTGTCAAATTATGATGGAGAAAAGGCAAAAAAGCTAACAAAGCCATGTAAATACTTTCATTTTAAAAGTTTTTCAATAGTAGTTAAAGCACCTGGTATTCCCACGTAGTCTCCCATCCAAGTAGTAACCAGGCCCAAGCCTTCTTAGCTTCTGAGATCAGACAAGATTGGGCAATCTTGAGCTGGCATGTCCGTAAGCAAACTCTGCTTGAAAATCTTGGACTTTAAACCAAAGGGGCTTGAACACATATCAAAGAGTGAAAACTCCCGCTTTACTGTCAAATTATGATGGAGAAAAGGCAAAAAAAGCTAACAAAGCCATGTAAATACTTTCATTTTAAAAGTTTTTCAATAGTTAAAGCTTACAGCACCTGGTATTCCCAGGTAGTCCTCCCATCCAAGTACTAACCAGGCCCAAGCCTTCTTAGCTTCTGAGATCAGACAAGATTGGGCATTCTTCAGCTGGTTTGTCTGTACACAAACTCTGCTTGAAAATCTTGAACTTTAAGCCAAAGGGGCTTGAAAACATATCAAAGAGTGAAACTCCCGCTTTACTGTCAAATTATCATGGAGAAGAAAAGGCAAAAAGTTGGAGTGGTAAGCTTTTATTTGCAATACAACAAATAAAGTGCACACCTTCTAGAGGCAATGCAATACTGGGTCGATGAATGGAGCGGATGGAGCAGGCCCTATTGCCGACTCCCTGTTCTAAAAAGTCCGCTTAATATGACGTATCAGATATTAAACTGACATCAGGGTGCGTAGCACCTTAAGGCCGAGGGCTGGAAAACCCCACCTAATCGATTCAGCTCCACCCCACTCCATAGCCAAGCCTGTGAATGATCGTTGTAGAGCACGCACAGAAAAAGAAACCTGAAGAGAAGTTTAAAAAAAAAAAAAAAAAGAAAAAAGGCAGGAAAACATATCAAAGAAAGAAAATACTCTATAACTTACTTTAAAAAAAGTTAACAAAGTGATGTAAATACTTTCATTTTAAAAGTTTTACAATAGTTAAAGCTTACAGCACCTGGCATTCCCACGTAGTCTCCCATCCAAGTAGTAACCAGGCCCAAGCCTTCTTAGCTTCTGAGATCAGACAAGATTGGGCAATCTTGAGCTGGCACTGTCCAGTAAGCAAACTCTGCTTGAAAATCTTGGACTTTAAACAAAAGGGCTTTGAAAACATTACAAAGTGCGAAAACTCCCGCTTTACTGTCAAATTATGATGAAGAAAAGGCAAAAAAAGCTAACAAAGCCATGTAAATACTTTCATTTTAAAAGTTTTTCAACAGTTAAAGCACCTGGTATTCCCAGGTAGTCTCCCATCCAAGTACTAACCAGGCCCAAGCCTTCTTAGCTTCTGAGATCAGACAAGATTGGGCATTCTTCAGCTGGTTTGTCCGTACACAAACTCTGCTTGAAAATCTTGAACTTTAAACCAAAGGGGCTTGAACACATATCAAAGAGTGAAAACTCCCGCTTTACTGTCAAATTATCATGGAGAAAAGGCAAAAAGTTGGAGTGGTAAGCTTTTATTTGCAATACAACAAATAAAGTGCACACCTTCTAGAGGCAATGCAATACTGGGTCGATGAATGGAGCGGATGGAGCAGGCCCTATTGCCGACTCCCTGTTCTAAAAAGTCCGCTTAATATGACGTATCAGATATTAAACTGACATCAGGGTGCGTAGCACCTTAAGGCCGAGGGCTGGAAAACCCCACCTAATCGATTCAGCTCCACCCCACTCCATAGCCAAGCCTGTGAATGATCGTTGTAGAGCACGCACAGAAAAAGAAACCTGAAGAGAAGTTTAAAAAAAAAAAAAAAAAAAAAGAAAAAAGGCGGGAAAACATATCAAAGAAAGAAAATACTCCATAACTTACTTTAAAAAAAAGTTAACAAAGTGATGTAAATACTTTCATTTTAAAAGTTTTACAATAGTTAAAGCTTACAGCACCTGGCATTCCCACGTAGTCTCCCATCCAAGTAGTAACCAGGCCCAAGCCTTCTTAGCTTCTGAGATCAGACAAGATTGGGCAATCTTGAGCTGGCATGTCCGTAAGCAAACTCTGCTTGAAAATCTTGGACTTTAAACAAAAGGGCTTTGAAAACATTACAAAGTGCGAAAACTCCCGCTTTACTGTCAAATTATGATGGAGAAAAGGCAAAAAAAGCTAACAAAGCCATGTAAATACTTTCATTTTAAAAGTTTTTCAATAGTTAAAGCTTACAGCACCTGGTATTCCCAGGTAGTCTCCCATCCAAGTACTAACCAGGCCCAAGCCTTCTTAGCTTCTGAGATCAGACAAGATTGGGCATTCTTCAGCTGGTTTGTCCGTACACAAACTCTGCTTGAAAATCTTGAACTTTAAACCAAAGGGGCTTGAACACATATCAAAGAGTGAAAACTCCCGCTTTACTGTCAAATTATGATGGAGAAAAGGCAAAAAAAGCTAACAAAGCCATGTAAATACTTTCATTTTAAAAGTTTTTCAATAGTTAAAGCTTACAGCACCTGGTATTCCCAGGTAGTCTCCCATCCAAGTACTAACCAGGCCCAAGCCTTCTTAGCTTCTGAGATCAGACAAGATTGGGCATTCTTCAGCTGGTTTGTCTGTACACAAACTCTGCTTGAAAATCTTGAACTTTAAGCCAAAGGGGCTTGAAAACATATCAAAGAGTGAAAACTCCCGCTTTACTGTCAAATTATCATGGAGAAAAGGCAAAAAGTTGGAGTGGTAAGCTTTTATTTGCAATACAACAAATAAAGTGCACACCTTCTAGAGGCAATGCAATACTGGGTCGATGAATGGAGCGGATGGAGCAGGCCCTATTGCCGACTCCCTGTTCTAAAAAGTCCGCTTAATATGACGTATCAGATATTAAACTGACATCAGGGTGCGTAGCACCTTAAGGCCGAGGGCTGGAAAACCCCACCTAATCGATTCAGCTCCACCCCACTCCATAGCCAAGCCTGTGAATGATCGTTGTAGAGCACGCACAGAAAAAGAAACCTGAAGAGAAGTTTAAAAAAAAAAAAAAAAAAAAAGAAAAAAGGCGGGAAAACATATCAAAGAAAGAAAATACTCCATAACTTACTTTAAAAAAAAGTTAACAAAGTGATGTAAATACTTTCATTTTAAAAGTTTTACAATAGTTAAAGCTTACAGCACCTGGCATTCCCACGTAGTCTCCCATCCAAGTAATAACCAGGCCCAAGCCTTCTTAGCTTCTGAGATCAGACAAGATTGGGCAATCTTGAGCTGGCATGTCCGTAAGCAAACTCTGCTTGAAAATCTTGGACTTTAAACAAAAGGGCTTTGAAAACATTACAAAGTGCGAAAACTCCCGCTTTACTGTCAAATTATGATGGAGAAAAGGCAAAAAAAAGCTAACAAAGCCATGTAAATACTTTCATTTTAAAAGTTTTTCAATAGTTAAAGCACCTGGTATTCCCAGGTAGTCTCCCATCCAAGTACTAACCAGGCCCAAGCCTTCTTAGCTTCTGAGATCAGACAAGATTGGGCATTCTTCAGCTGGTTTGTCTGTACACAAACTCTGCTTGAAAATCTTGAACTTTAAGCCAAAGGGGCTTGAAAACATATCAAAGAGTGAAAACTCCCGCTTTACTGTCAAATTATCATGGAGAAAAGGCAAAAAGTTGGAGTGGTAAGCTTTTATTTGCAATACAACAAATAAAGTGCACACCTTCTAGAGGCAATGCAATACTGGGTCGATGAATGGAGCGGATGGAGCAGGCCCTATTGCCGACTCCCTGTTCTAAAAAGTCCGCTTAATATGACGTATCAGATATTAAACTGACATCAGGGTGCGTAGCACCTTAAGGCCGAGGGCTGGAAAACCCCACCTAATCGATTCAGCTCCACCCCACTCCATAGCCAAGCCTGTGAATGATCGTTGTAGAGCACGCACAGAAAAAGAAACCTGAAGAGAAGTTTAAAAAAAAAAAATTAAAAAAAAAGAAAAAAGGCGGGAAAACATATCAAAGAAAGAAAATACTCCATTACTTACTTTAAAAAAAGTTAACAAATTGATGTAAATACTTTCATTTTAAAAAGTTTTACAATAGTTAAAGCTTACAGCACCTGGCATTCCACGTAGTCTCTCCATCCAAGTAGTAACCAGGCCCAAGCCTTCTTAGCTTCTGAGATCAGACAAGATTGGGCAATCTTGAGCTGGCATGTCCGTAAGCAAACTCTGCTTGAAAATCTTGGACATTAAACAAAAGGGCTTTGAAAACATTACAAAGTGCGAAAACTCCCGCTTTACTGTCAAATTATGATGGAGAAAGGCAAAAAAAAAAAGCTAACAAAGCCATGTAAATACTTTCATTTTAAAAGTTTTTCAATAGTTAAAGCACCTGGTATTCCCAGGTAGTCTCCCATCCAAGTACTAACCAGGCCCAAGCCTTCTTAGCTTCTGAGATCAGACAAGATTGGGCATTCTTCAGCTGGTTTGTCTGTACACAAACTCTGCTTGAAAATCTTGAACTTTAAGCCAAAGGGGCTTGAAAACATATCAAAGAGTGAAAACTCCCGCTTTACTGTCAAATTATCATGGAGAAAAGGCAAAAAGTTGGAGTGGTAAGCTTTTATTTGCAATACAACAAATAAAGTGCACACCTTCTAGAGGCAATGCAATACTGGGTCGATGAATGGAGCGGATGGAGCAGGCCCTATTGCCGACTCCCTGTTCTAAAAAGTCCGCTTAATATGACAGTATCAGATATTAAACTGACATCAGGGTGCGTAGCACCTTAAGGCCGAGGGCTGGAAAACCCCACCTAATCGATTCAGCTCCACCCCACTCCATAGCCAAGCCTGTGAATGATCGTTGTAGAGCACGCACAGACAAAGAAACCTGAAGAGAAGTTTAAAAAAAAAAAAAAAAAAAAAAGAAAAAGGCGGGAAAACATATCAAAGAAAGAAAATACTCCAATAACTTACTTTAAAAAAAAGTTAACAAAGTGATGTAAATACTTTCATTTTAAAGTTTTACAATAGTTAAAGCTTACAGCACCTGGCATTCCCACGTAGTCTCCCATCCAAGTAGTAACCAGGCCCAAGCCTTCTTAGCTTCTGAGATCAGACAAGATTGGGCAATCTTGAGCTGGCATGTCCGTAAGCAAACTCTGCTTCAAAATCTTGGACATTAAACAAAAGGGCTTTGAAAACATTACAAAGTGCGAAAACTCCCGCTTTACTGTCAAATTATGATGGAGAAAAGGCAAAAAAAGCTAACAAAGCCATGTAAATACTTTCATTTTAAAAGTTTTTCAACAGTTAAAGCACATGGTATTCCCAGGTCGTCTCCCATCCAAGTACTAACCAGGCCCAAGCCTTCTTAGCTTCTGAGATCAGACAAGATTGGGCATTCTTCAGCTGGTTTGTCTGTACACAAACTCTGCTTGAAAATCTTGAACTTTAAGCCAAAGGGGCTTGAAAACATATCAAAGAGTGAAAACTCTCCCGCTTTACTGTCAAATTATCATGGAGAAAAGGCAAAAGTTGGAGTGGTAAGCTTTTATTTGCAATACAACAAAATAAAGTGCACACCTTCTAGAGGCAATGCAATACTGGGTCCGATGAATGGAGCGGATGGAGCAGGCCCTATTGCCGCTCCCATGTTCTAAAAGTCCGCTTAATATGACGTATCAGATATTAAACTGACATCAGGGTGCGTAGCACCTTAAGGCCGGGCAGGCTGGAAAACCCCACCTAATCGATTCAGCTCCACCCCACTTGTAACGAATTAGCTCAAGAGGAAATATCTAGAATTATTATAACTGGTTATAATTAATAATAAACATTTAGACTAGATTTGGGAATAAGCTGTAGCAGAATTAATGTTACAATTACTTGATCTGTCCGTCCACGGAGCAGATAATATAATTATTTATCAATTCTGGGAATGATTATCCCCCCTCTTGTCAGGAAAGGTAGCTTTCCCACTCTGCGTACTCGCAGTAATTTAGCATGTAAACTTAAAAGGGTCAAACGTTCAGTGACTCCAGATGTGAGCAGCACACAGAAACAAACGATTGTGAATTTAAAGAATTTAATAAACACGGCTATAGGTAACATACAACAATTAGACAAACATATACATACAGGGTAAAGAAAGTGATGAAAAGAGGAATGGCAGTATTACACATCAATTTACCACAGCCTAATGAGAATCGCCAGAGAATTCTTAAGTTCACCTTAAAAAAGGGTTTAAACGTGCATCTAAATAGTGTACTTGCATTGGTTCCTTATTTCATGCAAAAGAGTCCTGATGCGGTAGGGTCACGACTTTCGATCCTTAGGCCCTGGCGCTGGAGGTTGTCCTTGAAGGTAAACTTTCCAAAGAGTCAAAGTGTTGAAAGAGGTGTCTCGGAAGGAAGAAGAGAAGTTCTGAGCATTCGTGCCTGTGTGACGCTCTTTTTTGAATGCTTTCTGGCACGCCCAATCATGGTGGCCTGAATAGCCAATCACAAGTGTGACATTTTGGCGGGAGAAGTTCCCTTGTCTGGGTTTTACAACTGACCGGAATTTTTTAGAGGGCTGGTCCAGAGAGAGACTGTAGTTTGTTGCAGTTACAATTTCTACCTTATAGAAATTGTATGATGTATTTGTGATCACATGGTATGCATCACTGTTCCAGTAGTAAAGAGAAGTTCCTTCTGACACCAAGAAAGGGACCTTTAGGAGGTAGGAGAAGTAGAGATACACTTATACACTTAATTATAGGTAATTAGAGTTTACCTAATGCACAATAGAAAGTTGTAACTAGTATAATTCATACAAGGGAACGTACACACAACGCGTGCATATACGGGATCCACTTATAATCACATATTCCTAGCACAAGATACAGACAATATGTTTTAAGTGTGTGCGTGATTGTGTATTGCGAAGGTGGGGCCAGACAGGAGGTCTTTGGAATGCTTTGAAGCTTGGAGCCCCGATGAGCAGTTTGCAGACCCCGTCTGCTTCGCATCGTCTTGGTGACAGTGGGGGGCAGACGGGACAATCAGGCTGAGGGTCCAGGTTGTAATTTTGTATGTAAATGTCAAAGGTTAAAAGGTTCTTTGAAGATCAACCATCTATGATCCTACGCAGACGCTACATTTGTGACAGTGGGGGAAGACGGGACGATCAGAGTGAGGGTCCAGGGTTGTAATTGGTATGTAAATGTCAAAGGTTAAAAGGTTCTTTGAAGATCAACCATCTGTGATCCTACGCAGACGCTACACCACTCCATAGCCAAGCCTGTGAATGATCGTTGCACGCACAGAAAAAGAAACCTGAAGAGAAGTTTAAAAAAAGAAAAAAAGGTGGGAAAACATATCAAGAAAGAAAATACTCCATAACTTACTTTAAAAAAAAGTTAACAAAGTGATGTAAATACTTCACCTGGCATTCCCACGTAGTCTCCCATCCAAGTAGTAACCAGGCCCAAGCCTTCTTAGCTTCTGAGATCAGACAAGATTGGGCAATCTTGAGCTGGCATGTCCGTAAGCAAACTCTGCTTCAAAATCTTGGACATTAAACAAAAGGGCTTTGAAAAACATTACAAAGTGCGAAAACTCCCGCTTTACTGTCAAATTATCAACACTGGTGTACCACAGGGCTGTGTGCTGAGCCCCTTCCTCTACTCCCTCTTCACCCATGACTGTCGACCTATGTATGGATCAAACTCCGTTATTAAGTTTGCAGATGACACCACGGGTGATAGGTCTCATCGACAACAACGATGAGACTGCCTACAGGGAGGGAGGTCCAGCATCTGGCCACTTGGTGCACAGAAAATAACCTTCTTTTAAACACCACCAAGACCAAGGAGCTCATTGTGGACTTTCAGGAGGGAGAGAAGAGGCTCGCATGATCCCATCCACATCAATGGGATGACTGTGCAGCCTGTTACATCCTTCAAGTTCCTGGGGACCCACATCTCAGAGGACCTGTCCTGGAGCATTAACACCTCCAGCCTGGTCAAGAAGGCTCACCAGCGCCTCTTCTTCTTGAGAACATTAAAAAAGAACCCAGCTACCCACATACCATCCTGTTGAACTTTTTACCGCTCTACAACTAGAGAGCATCCTTACCAGCTGTCTCACAGTGTGGTATGGAAGCTGCACTGTTGCTGAGCGTAAGGCGATGCAGGCGGGTGGGTGAAAACTGCCCAGCGCATCACAGGGACTCCACTTCCATCCATTGAGGAAATCCAGAGGAAGCACTGTCTGCGTCGAGCTCACAGTATTCTTAAGGACTCCTCCCACCCGGCCCACGAAACTGTTCTCTCTCCTGCCATCAGGGCAGACGGTTCAGGCTACCACGGACAAGAACCAGCAGACTTAGGAACAGCTTTTTTCCCAGAGCTGTTTCCTTGCTGAACTCCTCTGCCCCCCACATTCACTCTTGATAATCACTGCACTGCACATATCACTTTGTACTGCACTATCACTTGTACTGCACATATCACTTTGTTACTGCACATATCACCCTTATGTATAGCACATATCACTTTATGTATATATATATAACTTAACTTATTTGAACTGTATCCTGCACTTGCTGCTTATTGCACTTCGGGTTAGACCTAAACTACATTTCGTTGCCCTGTACTTGTACATGTGAATGAACAATAAAGTTGAATCTAATCTAAAAATTATGATGGAAAAAAGGCAAAAAAAGCTAACAAAGCCATGTGTAAATACTTTCATTTTAAAAGTTTTTCAAAAGTTTTTCAATAGTTAAAGCACCTGTATTCCCAGGTAGTCTCCCATCCAAGTACTAACCAGGCCCAAGCCTTCTTAGCTTCTGAGATCAGACAAGATTGGGCATTCTTCAGCTGGTTTGTCTGTACACAAACTCTGCTTGAAAATCTTGAACTTTAAGTCAAAGGGGCTTGAAAACATATCAAAGAGTGAAAACTCCCCGCTTTACTGTCAAATTATCATGGAGGAAAAGGTCAAAAAGTTGAGTGGTAAGCTTTTATTTGCAATACAACAAATAAAGTGCACACCTTCTAGAGGCAATGCAATACTGGGTCGAGGATGGAGCGATGGAGCAGGCCCTATTGCCGACTCCCTGTTCTAAAAAGTCCGCTTAATATGACGTATCAGATATTAAACTGACACAGGGTGCGTAGCACACCTTAAGGGCCGAGGCTGGAAAACCCCACCCAATCGATTCAGCTCCACCCCACTCCATAGCCAAGCCTGTGAATGATCGTTGCACGCACAGAAAAAGAAACCTGAAGAGAAGTTTAAAAAAAGAAAAAAGGCGGGAAAACATATCAAAGAAAGAAAATACTCCATAACTTACTTTAAAAAAAAGTTAACAAAGTGATGTAAATACTTTCATTTTGAAAGTTTTACAATAGTTAAAGCTTACAGCACCTGGCATTCCCACGTTTCGCTCCATCCAAGTAGTAACCAGGCCCCAAGCCTTCTTAGAGCTTCTGAGATCAGACAAGATTGGGCAATCTTGAGCTGGCATGTCCGTAAGCAAACTCCTGCTTCAAAATCTTGGACTTAAACAAAGGGCTGTGAAAACATTACAAAGTGCGAAAACTCCGCTTTTATGTCAAATTATGATGTGAGAAACAAGGCAAAAAAAAGCTAACAAAGCCATGTAATACTTTCATTTAAAAGTTTTTCAACAGTAAAGCACCTGGTATTCCCAGGTAGTCTCCCATCCAAGTACTAAACCAGGCCAAGCCTGTCTTAGCTTCTGAGATCAGACAAGATTGGGCATTCTTCAGCTGGTTTGTCGGTACACAAACTCTGCTAGAAAATCTTGAACTTTAAGCCAAAGGGGCTTGAAAACATATCAAAGAGTGAAAACTCCCGCTTTACTGTCAAATTATCATGGAGAAAAGGCAAAAAGTTGGAGTGGTAAGCTTTTATTTGCAATACAACAAATAAAGTGCACACCTTCTACAGGCAATGCAATACTGGGTCGATGAATGGAGCGGATGGAGCAGGCCCTATTGCCGACTCCCTGTTCTAAAAGTCCGCTTAATATGACGTATCAGATATTAAACTGACATCAGGGTGCGTAGCATCTTAAGGCCGAGGGCTGGAAAACCCCACCTAATCGATTCAGCTCCACCCCACTCCATAGCCAAGCCTGTGAATGATCGTTGCACGCACAGAAAAAGAAACCTGAAGAGAAGTTTAAAAAAAGAAAAAAGGCGGGAAAACATATCAAAGAAGAAAATACTCATAACTTACTTTAAAAAAAAGTTAACAAAGTGATGTAATACTTTCATTTTGAAAGTTTTACAATAGTTAAAGCTTACAGCACCTGGCATTCCCACGTAGTCTCCCATCCAAGTAGTAACCAGGCCCAAGCCTTCTTAGCTTCTGAGATCAGACAAGATTGGGCAATCTTGAGCTGGCACGTCCATAAGCAAACTCTGCTTGAAAATCTTGGACTTTAAACAAAAGGGCTTTGAAAACATTACAAAGTGCGAAAACCCCTGCTTTACTGTCAAATTATGATGGAGAAAAGGCAAAAAAAGCTAACAAAGCCATGTAAATACTTTCATTTTAAAAGTTTTTCAACAGTTAAAGCACCTGGTATTCCCAGGTAGTCTCCCACCCAAGTACTAACCAGGCCCAAGCCTTCTTAGCTTCTGAGATCAGACAAGATTGGGCATTCTTCAGCTGGTTTGTCCGTACACAAACTCTGCTTGAAAATCTTGAACTTTAAACCAAAGGGGCTTGAAAACATATCAAAGAGTGAAAACTCCCGCTTTACTGTCAAATTATCATGGAGAAAAGGCAAAAAGTTGGAGTGGTAGCTTTTATTTGCAATACAACAAATAAAGTGCACACCTTCTAGAGGCAATGCAATACTGGGTCGATGAATGGAGCGGATGGAGCAGGCCCTATTGCCGACTCCCTGTTCTAAAAAGTCCGCTTAATATGACGTATCAGATATTAAACTGACATCAGGGTGCGTAGCACCTTAAGGCCGAGGGCTGGAAAACCCCACCTAATCGATTCAGCTCCACCCCACTCCATAGCCAAGCCTGTGAATGATCGTTTGGAGCACGCACAGAAAAAGAAACCTGAAGAGAAGTTTAAAAAAAAAAAAATTAAAAAAAGAAAAAAGGCGGGAAAACTATATCAAAGAAAGAAAATACTCCATACTTACGTTAAAAAAAAGTTAACAAAGTGATGTAAATACTTTCATTTTAAAAGTTTTACAATAGTTAAAGCTTACAGCACCTGGCATTCCCATGTAGTCTCCCATTCAAGTAGGTAACCAGGCCCAAGCCTTCTTAGCTTCTGAGATCAAGACAAGCATTGGGCAATCTTGAGCTGGCATGTCCTTAAGCAAACTCTGCTTGAAAATCTTGGACTTTAAACAAAAGGGCTTTGAAAACATTACAAAGTGCGAAAACTCCCGCTTTACGGTCAAATTATTGATGCGAGAGAAAAGGCCTATATAAAAAACTGGCTAACAAAGCCATTGTCACATACTTTTTCATTTTAAAAGCTTTTTCAATAGTTAACAGCTTTAAAGCACCTGGTATTCCCACGTAGTCTCCCATCGAAGTTAGTAATACCAGGCCCAAGCCTTCTTAGCTTCTGAGATCAGACAAGATTGGGCAATCTTGAGCTGGCATGTCCGTAAGCAAACTGTGCTTAAAAATCTTGGACTTTAAACCAAAGGGGCTTGAACACATATCAAAGAGTGAAAACTCCCACTTTACTGTCAAATTATGATGGAGAAAAGGCAAAAAAAAGCTAACAAAGCCATGTAAATACTTTCATTTTAAAAGTTTTCAATAGTTAAAGCTTACAGCACCTGGTATTCCCAGGTAGTCTCCCATCCAAGTACTAACCAGGCCCAAGCCTTCTTAGCTTCTGAGATCAGACAAGATTGGGCAATCTTGAGATGGCATGTCCGTACACAAACTCTGCTTGAAAATCTTGAACTTTAAACCAAAGGGGCTTGAAAACATATCAAAGAGTGAAAACTCCCGCTTTACTGTCAAATTATCATGGAGAAAAGGCAAAAAGTTGGAGTGGTAAGCTTTATTTGCAATACAACAATAAAGTGCACACTTCTAGAGGCAATGCAAAACTGGTCGATGAATGGAGCGGATGAAGCAGGCCCTATTGCGACTCCCTGTTCTAAAAAGTCCGCTTAATATGACGTTATCAGATATTAAACTGACATCAGGGTGCGTAGCACCTTAAGGCCGAGGGCTGGAAAACCCCCCCTAATCGATTCAGCTCCACCCCACTCCATAGCCAAGCCTGTGAATGATCGTTGTAGAGCACGCACAGAAAAAGAAACCTGAAGAGAAGTTTAAAAAAAAAA
>NW_021630056.1:0-23246 GCF_900700375.1 Denticeps clupeoides | reverse complement strand
TTCACTTTTTCTCTTCTGACTTTTGTCATTTTTGTCATTTTTTTTACATTTTTACTTCGGACTTTTTTTTTTTTTTTCGACTTTGTAGATTTTTGAGCATTTTACAATTCCAACTTAGTTGAATAAGTGGAAAAAAATGACAAAGTTAAAAAAAACAAGTCAGAAGTGAAAAAGGGAAGTAACTGACAAAACTGATTTAAAAAACAACAAAAGTCAGAAGTAAAAAAAGTGGAAAAACTGACAAAACTGACATGTTTTTTTTTCGACTTTGTCATTTTTTTCACTTTTCTCTTCTGACTTTTGTCATTTTTTTTACCTTTTTACTTCGGACTTTTTTTTTTTTTTTTCGACTTTGTAGATTTTTGAGCATTTTACAATTCCAACTTAGTTAAATAAGCGGAAAAAATGACAAAGTTAAAAAAAAAACAAGTCAGAAGTGAAAAAGGGAAATAACTGACAAAACTGATTTAAAAAACAACAAAAGTCAGAAGTAAAAAAAGTGGAAAAACTGACAAAACTGACATGGTTTTTTTTTCGACTTTGTCATTTTTTTCACTTTTTCTCTTCTGACTTTTGTCATTTTTTTTACCTTTTACTTCAGACTTTTTTTTTTTTCGACTTTGTGGATTTTTGAGCATTTTACAATTCCAACTTAGTTGAATAAGCGGAAAAAATGACAAAGTTAAAAAAAAACAAGTCAGAAGTGAAAAAGGGAAATAACTGACAAAACTGATTTAAAAAACAACAAAAGTCAGAAGTAAAAAAAGTGGAAAAACTGACAAAAACTTTGTCATTTTTTCACTTTTTCTCTTCTGACTTTTGTCATTTTTTGTCATTTTTTAACCTTTTTACTTCGGACTTTAATTTTTTTTCGACTTTGTAGATTTTTGAGCATTTTACAATTCCAACTTAGTTGAATAAGTGGAACAAATGACAAAGTAAAAAAAAAACAAGTCAGAAGTAAAAAGGGAAATAACTGACAAAACTGATTTAAAAAACAACAAAAGTCAGAAGTAAAAAAAGTGGAAAAACTGACAAAACTGACATGTTTTTTTTCGACTTTGTCATTTTTTTCACTTTTTCTCTTCTGACTTTTGTCATTTTTTTTACCTTTTTACTTCGGACTTTTTTTTTTTTTTTCGACTTTGTAGATTTTTGAGCATTTTACAATTCCAACTTAGTTGAATAAGCGGAAAAAATGACAAAGTTAAAAAAAAACAAGTCAGAAGTGAAAAAGGGAAATAACTGACAAAACTGATTTAAAAAACAACAAAAGTCAGAAGTAAAAAAAGTGGAAAAACTGACAAAACTGACATGTTTTTTTTCGACTTTGTCATTTTTTTCACTTTTTCTCTTCTGACTTTTGTCATTTTTTGTCATTTTTTTACCTTTTTACTTCGGACTTTTATTTTTTTTTCGACTTTGTAGATTTTTGAGCATTTTACAATTCCAACTTAGTTGAATAAGTGGAACAAATGACAAAGTAAAAAAAAAACAAGTCAGAAGTGAAAAAGGGAAATAACTGACAAAACTGATTTAAAAAACAACAAAAGTCAGAAGTAAAAAAAGTGGAAAAACTGACAAAACTGACATGTTTTTTTTCGACTTGTCATTTTTTTCACTTTTTCTCTTCTGACTTTTGTCATTTTTTGTCATTTTTTTACCTTTTTACTTCGGACTTTTTATTTTTTTTTCGACTTTGTAGATTTTTGAGCATTTTACAATTCCAACTTAGTTGAATAAGTGGAAAAAATGACAAAGTTAAAAAAAAACAAGTCAGAAGTGAAAAAGGGAAATAACTGACAAAACTGATTTAAAAAACAACAAAAGTCAGAAGTAAAAAAAGTGGAAAAACTGACAAAACTGACATGTTTTTTTTCGACTTAGTCATTTTTTTCACTTTTTCTCTTCTGACTTTTGTCATTTTTTGTCATTTTTTTAACCTTTTTACTTCGGACTTTTTTTTTTTTTTCGACTTTGTAGATTTTTGAGCATTTTACAATTCCAACTTAGTTGAATAAGCGGAAAAAATGACAAAGTTAAAAAAAAACAAGTCAGAAGTGAAAAAGGGAAATAACTGACAAAACTGATTTAAAAAACAACAAAAGTCAGAAGTAAAAAAAGTGGAAAAACTGACAAAACTGACATGTTTTTTTTCGACTTGTCATTTTTTTCACTTTTTCTCTTCTGACTTTTGTCATTTTTTGTCATTTTTTTAACCTTTTTACTTCGGACTTTTAATTTTTTTTTCGACTTTGTAGATTTTTGAGCATTTTACAATTCCAACTTAGTTGAATAAGTGGAACAAATGACAAAGTAAAAAAAAACAAGTCAGAAGTGAAAAAGGGAAATAACTGACAAAACTGATTTAAAAAACAACAAAAGTCAGAAGTAAAAAAAGTGGAAAAACTGACAAAACTGACATGTTTTTTTTCGACTTGTCATTTTTTTCACTTTTTCTCTTCTGACTTTTGTCATTTTTTGTCATTTTTTTACCTTTTTACTTCGGACTTTTATTTTTTTTTCGACTTTGTAGATTTTTGAGCATTTTACAATTCCAACTTAGTTGAATAAGCTGGAAAAAATGACAAAGTTAAAAAAAAACAAGTCAGAAGTGAAAAAGGGAAATAACTGACAAAACTGATTTAAAAAACAACAAAAGTCAGAAGTAAAAAAAGTGGAAAAACTGACAAAACTGACATGTTTTTTTTCGACTTTGTCATTTTTTTCACTTTTTCTCTTCTGACTTTTGTCATTTTTTGTCATTTTTTTAACCTTTTTACTTCGGACTTTTAATTTTTTTTCGACTTTGTAGATTTTTGAGCATTTTACAATTCCAACTTAGTTGAATAAGTGGAACAAATGACAAAGTAAAAAAAAACAAGTCAGAAGTGAAAAAGGGAAATAACTGACAAAACTGATTTAAAAAACAACAAAAGTCAGAAGTAAAAAAGTGGAAAAACTGACAAAACTGACATGTTTTTTTTTCGACTTGTCATTTTTTTCACTTTTTCTCTTCTGACTTTTGTCATTTTTTGTCATTTTTTTACCTTTTTACTTCGGACTTTTATTTTTTTTTCGACTTTGTAGATTTTTGAGCATTTTACAATTCCAACTTAGTTGAATAAGCGGAAAAAATGACAAAGTTAAAAAAAAACAAGTCAGAAGTGAAAAAGGGAAATAACTGACAAAACTGATTTAAAAAACAACAAAAGTCAGAAGTAAAAAAAGTGGAAAAACTGACAAAACTGACATGTTTTTTTTCGACTTTGTCATTTTTTTCACTTTTTCTCTTCTGACTTTTGTCATTTTTTGTCATTTTTTTACCTTTTTACTTCGGACTTTTTTTTTTTTTCGACTTTGTAGATTTTTGAGCATTTTACAATTCCAACTTAGTTGAATAAGTGGAACAAATGACAAAGTAAAAAAAAACAAGTCAGAAGTGAAAAAGGGAAATAACTGACAAAACTGATTTAAAAAACAACAAAAGTCAGAAGTAAAAAAAGTGGAAAAACTGACAAAACTGACATGTTTTTTTTCGACTTGTCATTTTTTTCACTTTTTCTCTTCTGACTTTTGTCATTTTTTGTCATTTTTTTACCTTTTTACTTCGGACTTTTTTTTTTTTTTCGACTTTGTAGATTTTTGAGCATTTTACAATTCCAACTTAGTTGAATAAGTGGAAAAAATGACAAAGTTAAAAAAAAACAAGTCAGAAGTGAAAAAGGGAAATAACTGACAAAACTGATTTAAAAAACAACAAAAGTCAGAAGTAAAAAAAGTGGAAAAACTGACAAAACTGACATGTTTTTTTTTCGACTTTGTCATTTTTTTCACTTTTTCTCTTCTGACTTTTGTCATTTTTGTCATTTTTTACCTTTTTACTTCGGACTTTTTTTTTTTTTTTCGACTTTGTAGATTTTTGAGCATTTTACAATTCCAACTTAGTTGAATAAGTGGAACAAATGACAAAGTAAAAAAAAACAAGTCAGAAGTGAAAAAGGGAAATAACTGACAAAACTGATTTAAAAAACAACAAAAGTCAGAAGTAAAAAAAGTGGAAAAACTGACAAAACTGACATGTTTTTTTTCGACTGTCATTTTTTTCACTTTTTCTCTTCTGACTTTTGTCATTTTTTGTCATTTCTTTTACCTTTTTACTTCGGACTTTTTTTTTTTTTTTCGAGTTTGTAGATTTTTAAGCAATTTACAATTCCAACTTAGTTGAATAAGTGGAAAAAATGACAAAGTTAAAAAAAAACAAGTCAGAAGTGAAAAAGGGAAATAACTGACAAAACTGATTTAAAAAACAACAAAAGTCAGAAGTAAAAAAAGTGGAAAAACTGACAAAACTGACATGTTTTTTTTCGACTTTGTCATTTTTTTCACTTTTTCTCTTCTGACTTTTGTCATTTTTTGTCATTTTTTTTACATTTTTACTTCGGACTTTTTTTTTTTTTTCGACTTTGTAGATTTTTGAGCATTTTACAATTCCAACTTAGCTGTATAAGTGGAAAAAATGACAAAGTTAAAAAAAAACAAGTCAGAAGTGAAAAAGGGAAATAACTGACAAAACTGATTTAAAAAACAACAAAAGTCAAAGTAAAAAAAGTGGAAAAACTGACAAAACTGACATGTTTTTTTTCGACTTTGTCATTTTTTTCACTTTTTCTCTTCTGACTTTTGTCATTTTTTTTTACCTTTTTACTTCGGACTTTGTTTTTTTTTTTCGACTTTGTAGATTTTTGAGCATTTTACAATTCCAACTTAGTTGAATAAGTGGAACAAATGACAAAGTAAAAAAAAAACAAGTCAGAAGTGAAAAAGGGAAATAACTGACAAAACTGATTTAAAAAACAACAAAAGTCAGAATTAAAAAAGTGGAAAAACTGACAAAACTGACATGTTTTTTTTTCCACTTAATCATTTTTTTCACTTTTTCGCTTCTGACTTTTGTCATTTTTTGTCATTTTTTTAACCTTTTTACTTCGGACTTTTTTTTTTTTTCGAATTTGTAGATTTTTGAGCATTTTACAATTCCAACTTAGTTGAATAAGTGGAACTGTTGGAAAATGTATATAAGTTATCATGCTATTAACCTTTACTACCTTTTTGACATATATATCCCACATGTACTAAACTCTATTAATCCTTTTGACATATATATATATCTCGCATGCATTAAACTATATTAATCTTTTTAATATGCGCACTACATTGAATCATTAGTCTCTTCAGAAACTGGTGGGCTAAAGGCTGTTTGCAGAACAGAATGACCGCGACTTGATAAGAGGAGGCCTGCAGCCGCGGAGAAGCAAGAAAAACAAGAAGACCTTGGCGATGGAGCGTCTACCAAAGAGACAAACCTACATGCAAATTATAAGCTTATTTGGTGTGATCCTGTGATGAATGTACCGCCCTATTATTGAATAAAAAGAGAGGAAGCGGAAGAGACGGCAGAGCTTTTTGGAGGCTGCTGTATTGGTCGTCTCTGATCGCTCTCCTTGCAAGTAAAAGAACTCAACTTCTTCGTGTCATTCTTCTCTGGTTTATAAGTGTTGGAACGGCGTACAACTCTAACATTTTATTGGTCCTTCGAGCCGGATTCCAAGACACCAAAGGACTCCAGCGGACGGGACGGATACCAGGAAATCCTTGGCCAAGGCTGACTCCTTAGTAGGGGTCAGAGACAGACCCCTTTGGGGACTGGGAGGCCGACCCGTCGGTTGGGATCTGGAGGTTGACGGAATCTTACGAGTGAGAGAAGGCACGGGGGTAAGTTGACTTCTGTTTAAAAGAAATGGAATGAATGGTAACAAGAGGTTACAAGAGGTAACAAGAGGTTACAAGAGGTAACAAGAGGTTACAAGAGGTAACAAGAGTAACAAGAGGTTACTTAAAGGAAACAAACCCTGGGTATTCTAGACTCTGGCAGGTAACAAAGACAGTTAAATTCCGTGGGGGGGCGGACCCCTCCCGTAAAGGGTTAAAATCCGTGGGGAGGACGGACTCCTCTGTCAGTGAAAAGGAACGTTCAATAGTAAAATAAGTGATTTAAAACTCATACAGGTGTATGAGAGTGCGCGCGGGTGTGAGTGTGTGGATGAGTGGGGGTGAAAGTCACTAGACGGACACTCCATACAAAACCTCACAGGGAAGGAAACAGCGACCCCTCGTGGACGCAGAGGCAAGGTATTTCCACCCCAAATGATTTGAGGTAGAAGTGAAATACACCACGAGAGGAATTTTGATACGCTGTCCTGTGAACAAATACCAGTGTTTTAGGTTACCCCAGGTACAACACACTGGCCCAAATTTAGGTCAAAATGGGTAAGAGATCCAGTAAACCAGATCCGAAAGAAGAACTAAAAAGGGAAAAGACAAAAGATGAATCCGTTAGATAAATGGATAACAAAATACGGGTTTGATGGACAATTGAGAGTAAAAAGCCTAATTGAGTTACAGGGAGTCATAAAACATACATGTAAAAATAAGGAGAAGCAAATGAAGCGAGAAGGGGTTGAGGCTTTAACACAGTGGATAAAGATAGCAGGAAAGAGAGAAGAAGGGGAGAGGAAGATAAGACAGGCTAGAGAGAATGCAGCACGTGAGGAGGAAAGGGAGAGAGAGGATCAGGCAGTTAAATTGATGGAAGTGGAGAAAACTATTCTGTTTCTCCGCAAAGAAGATAATGAAGAAACTGGAAGTAGGGGAAGTCAGAGGGAAGGGGTGCGTAGGGCTGACGAGGAAGGAGTAGGGGAGGAGGGGGCAATGGGGGCCGCTAGTGCAGCCACCAGCGCTTCCCTCTGTGCCTGCAGCTCCTCCCCTGTATCTGGATATGGGATATGGCATATCCACGCCATGCACATAGACAAACTGATAAGAACTAAAAGGAAAAGACAAACCTCTAAAAAAAATTGACACCTTTTGGGAAAACACATTTTACACATACAGACACATTTTACCATGGAGGCGGAGGCAGAGGGAGACAGGGAGGACGCAGGGGAAGAAGAAGAGGGGGTGTCCAAGGACGAGGGTGGAACACACAGGGCCAATGGAGAGCAGGCTGCTGGTCCTGTGGGAAGGCTGGGCACATAGCCAGAGACTCTAGCAGGGCCGGGAGATAACACGGCATGACTGGAGGAGAAGAATTAGTAGGGAGTAGTAGGGAGATCAGTAAACGGGGGTACAACAATAGTCACTGCTTCTAAACCAGTTTGGGTGAGAGACCCCAAAGGAACATCATGTAAAACGTGTCCATCCTTTTTATCCCAGAATGCCCTGTTAATTTGCTGGGAAGAGACGGCTTACTTAAATTAGGTTTGGCACTCGTCTCCACTCCGTAACAGGTGTGGAGCTCATGCCCTCTGACGAACTACATGTCACCATGTGGTATAAAAACTCTCCTTGACCTGATCCAATATACGAAAAGAAATTGTCACGACTCACGCCAACAACCATAGTCATTCTTTATGTTTACTCGGACGGGCAAGGTAACGTGGTGGCGGGGGTCGCTTTACCTAGCAATGCTCCGGGTTGGTATCCACCGCACATCTCACAGTATAAAAACAGAGAGAGGAGTTGGAAGTCGTTGGGCACCATAGTTCAAGAAGGTGACAGCGCAACGGATTTGGGCAGACATGTGGGACAAATTAGAGCATAATTTGGAAATGGCTGTATTGGACAATACAGACCAAGACTGGAGTACATCCAGAAACCAGTGACATTTTCTGCTCACTGAAGAAGATGAAGATGAACTAGCACAAATCCCTCAATCATTGTGGTCACAAGGACCGTCTGATGTAGGACTGATAAAAGGAATTTTGCCGGTACAAGTCAGACCCAAAACAGAATATCGGCCTTGCATAAGACAATATCCGCTTAAACCTGACACACTAGAAGGCATAACACCAGTGATACGTGACTTACAGCAAGCAGGGGTTATTATAGAGAGAGATTATTCCCCCTGCAATATACCTATATTCCCGGTGAAAAAGCAAGCTCCCTCGGTGGGATGGAGAATGGTGCAGGATCTGCAGGCAGTAAATGCTGCAGTAGTACAGCGAGCTCCGTGTGTGCCTGACCCACACACATTACTAAATTCCAAATTCTAAAGACCAGATGCGCAAATATTTACTGTGGTCGACATTAGTAATGCCTTTTTCTCCATTCCCATAGACCCAGACAGCCAATTTTGGTTCGCTTTTACATTTAAGGGGAAACGATACACCTATACTAGGCTTCCCCAGGGCTATTGTGAAAGCCCTACTATATATTCCCAAGCCATGCATGCCAGCATGTCCAAATTTCAACCACCGGGGGGAAGTCAGATTCTACTTTACGTTGATGATATATTAGTGGCTTCTCCGAGTCTAGATGCATGTAAAAACGACACTGTGGCCCTCTTAAATCACCTAGCTATAGAGGGGCACAAAGTTAGTAAAAACAAATTGCAATTGTGGAATCCACAAGTCAAATACCTGGGTCACCACCTCAGTGCAGGCGGCAGAACTATTCTAGAAGAACGGAAAACAGCGGTCCTACAGGCGCCAAAACCAATTACTAAAAAACAAATGATGTCATTCTTAGGATTAACTAATTATTGTAGAAGTTGGGTACCAAATTACGCTGAGATTACTTCCCCACTCACGGCTTTAATTTACACTGAAGACCTGAAAATGACATCACCGCTAAATTGGACGTCAGAAGCAGAAAAAGCTTTTTGTGATATTAAACAGGCGCTGACCTCCAATTTAGCTCTAGCCTTGCCAAATTATAGTAAACCGTTTATAGAAATGGTGGACTGCAAAGACAAATATATGACTTCTGTCCTAGGCCAACAACATGGAGACAAACTAAGACCGAGAGCATATTTTTCATCCAAATTAAATAATGTAGCCCGCGCATTGCCACACTGTGTGAGGGCGGTGATAGCGGCGTCGATGGCAGTAGAAGCAAGTGCCGGAATAGTTTTATTCCACCCATTGACCCTTAAGGTCCCACATGCAGTGGCTGCTTTACTACTGCAAACCAATATGATCTTTTTATCACCTGCAAGGCACCTCTCCTGCATGGCCACGTTGCTGTCACAGCCACATCTCACTATCGAACGATGCACCACATTTAACCCAGCCACATTGTTACCTTTACCCGATGACGGAGAATAACACGAACACACAGCTAAATCTAGATTAGATTTAAGTGACCAACCTTGCCTCAGGGTGAGGTAATATTCATCGATGGCTCTTCAAAGAAAAATTATTTGGGAAAAACATAAACGGGCTACGCCATGGTGACAGCAGTGATTAAAGCTGACAACTTACCATCGACTTTTTCAGCGCAAGCAGCCAAAATAATTGCTCTAACTGAGGCTTGTAAATTAATGAAAGGGAAAGATGTTACTATATATACTGATAGCCAATATACATTTGCTCAGTACTGGCGGAATAGGGGAATGGTTACATCTACAGGAAAATACAAGTGCAGGACAGGAGTTCTGATGAGACACTCCAGCCTCTGTGTGTGGGTGTGTGTGTGTGTGTGTGGGTATGTGCGTCTACACGCATTGGCAGACCTTATCTCTCTGGTATGTGTGTGTGTGTGTGTGTGGGGCCTATCTATCTCTCTCTCTCTCGTTTTGTTTTGGAACTCTTAGCAATAGATTTTACCGTCTGGGCATCAGCACAGCGATTTACAACGGGTCTCCACCTTATTCAGATTTAAAGGGAATATGGGAAATATTTTTAATTTACATTTTGTGTATCTTGTTTGTTTGTTTTCTTTTCTTTCTGAGAGTTTTAAAATTAAGTTTGTGAAAAACTGGGGAAAATATATACATTACATCTAAACTGTGCAATTTTAAATGAATATTGTACTGTTGTATGTACACTTTGGGTTCTTTTTTCTGGGTTTTGTGTTGTTTTATTTTATTTAAGAAGGGAGATTTCCCAACGGCTGCACTGTTTGCCTCTGTTACTGTGTCTTTGAATAAGGTCCATCACACCTACACTGACCTACACTGACACTCACGCTGAATACGAAGACATAACACACTGATACGCATCCCTCTGACAAGTGATTTTTTTCTTTTCTCATTGTTGATTCTAGTGCAGCCATGTAAAAAAGAACAGTGGAAGACTGGAAAAAAAAAAAAGGCTTCACATTTATATTGTACTGTGGATTTTATTTCATTTCATTGTGTTGCCCCAGCCAATGACCGATATGATGCTGTATTGTTTTTTATTTAAATGGTAGCATTGGGATGACTACATTATTCTGGTTATAACTTGCGCTGTGCACTTTTTGTTTCCTTGAACCCAGACCGAGAGCATTTAGAGAATAATTATTATTATTGTTATTCACAGCAATAGGGTTATTGTCTCAGTTTTGGTTTGGATTTCAGTTGCATTTTTGCTGTTACATTTCTGTTTCTGGGTCACATTATTAGTGGAAGATGACAAGGACCTGTCATCCAAACTCCTCACATCCATTACTGTAAAACAGTTGTTGTTATTTATTGCCTTTTGTTCCTACCATTGAGTATTTCTTCCAAGGTTCAGCAAGCCTTTAACTGCCCTCACTCATTATAAATCGATGTCTTCTCAGGTGCTGTGGAACCCTGATGCAGAGCAGGCCCTCTTAGCTTTAAACAGACTCCCCACCCACATTAGGCCTCCAAAATTGTGACCGTATCACCTCTGTTCTCCTTCACTATGTCCTTTAGCTGATTTTTCATGCATTCTTTTTTTATTTATTTTTGGGAGGTGCAAATTTTTGAGTAAAGACGAATCGGGTGCGTAACGGATTTTGGATGTTACTGCTATGGTAGTCTTGGATTTTCAGCATGACTGAGGATGTGTTTCTACGCGGGTTTTTGATGCAATTTGGATGTTACCTTATCGACAACTGTTAATTTCATTTTTATTATTTACAATTTTTTTAAGAAAAAAAAAAAAAAAAAAAAAAAAAAAAAATCTACGTATGTACATATCTACATACAAATGGGCTGCGATTTTGACCCATGGGAAAACACATGTCTCAACAGGGGGGTTGGTGGGACTGGTACAGCTACATATGGCTTTAGCCTATATTAAAAAAAAAAAAACATTGATACATGCTTGATGTGGTAAAAACAACAATTGGCTTCTTTAAGTGTAGCAAGCAGCTAATGTCACTCAACAAGATTGCGTGCTTTGTATGGGGCCACGACCATTATTACAGGTAATAATGTCATTGATTGTCGTTGCAGAAGTTGGGATCAAGTTTGGGATCAGGTTGTTTGATCGATTGCCCACAAACACCACCGGGTTGTGTGTCTTAGTAACCCTTTTATTACCAGTGTCCATATATCCAACAACAATAAGTAACCTATTATTCAAAATAGACAGCCTGGTGCCTGCAGACTGGCACCAGACGAAGCGGTCAACCCCGCCCTGGGAGAAGCTAACAGATCCAACTTACATAGATGCAATTGGGGTTCCCAGGGGGGTGCCTGACGAATATAAAATAGCAAATCAAATAGCAGCGGGATTCGAATCAACCTTGTGTTGGTGGTGTACGATTAATAAGAACGTAGACAGGATCAACTACATCCATTACAATGTTCAGAAATTAGGAAATTGGACACAAGACGGTTTTGAGGCCGTGCATGGGCAATTATCCGCCACTTCCCTAATGGCTTTTCAGAACAGAATAGCGCTTGATATGCTCTTGGCTGAGAAAAATGGGGTTTTGCGCCGTGTTTGGAGAGCAATGCTGCTCGTTCATACCAAACAACACAGCTGCAGGAGGCAGTCTGACATTGGCCATTGACGGCCTGCGCACCCTCAACCGGAAGATGAAGGAGCATTCAGGGGTGGAAACTACGATGTGGGATTCCTGGATGAATGTATTCGGGAAATACAAAGCCCTAGTTCAATCTGTTTTAACATCTATGGCTGTATTTGCAGCAATTCTGACCTTGTGTGGATGTTGTTGTATTCCTTGTCTGCGCAGTCTTGTGAACCGTCTCATCACTACGGCCTTATCACCCAGGGAGGTTGATCCCACACAGTTATACCCGCTCTTGGAAAATAAAATCCACGATGAGGGCTTTGAGATGTCCATGGAGCCCAGTGACTTTCAGTTGAGCCAACTGTTCCGAGAATCTATCTTCGAGAATTGAAGCAACATCCCTTTGAGTGTAAATGTATTGCTCGGTTTATGAACTAATAGTCGAAAATCCTACCGGAAGAGGGAAGTACTATAGGAAAAAAAAAAAAATAAATAAAAAAAGTTCAATACATGATAAACAGGGGGGAAATATTGGGGGACATATGCTTGACTCATTATGTTTTAAATGTATTTTTTGTTGTTTTAATTCTGTATTTCCTGAATTTATCAGGCTTTTTGATGTTTTAATTCTGAACTTCCTATATTTATCAGGCAAGGTGCTGTTTGGATAAGGCTGGAAACGACGTTCGGAAATATGGTGACTTATGGTGATAGGATGGTAGAATATGGATCTCTCAGCAGACTTGAATCTGCTGATTCAATGAAAAAAAAAAAAAAAAAAAAAAAAAGGAGCA
The DNA here is from genome assembly GCF_900700375.1 of Denticeps clupeoides. NCBI lineage: Eukaryota > Metazoa > Chordata > Actinopteri > Clupeiformes > Denticipitidae > Denticeps > Denticeps clupeoides. The sequence goes on along the minus strand of NW_021630056.1, from coordinate 10,680 downwards.
ACGTTTTGAATCGGCAGGGTAGCGTTTATTCTGTCCTCTCCTGAACAGCGACACCACGTTTTTGTTCTCTTGAATGCTTGGTTGGTTGCATTGTGGTTTCGATTCGGTGCGTCATGTGGCCTGTTCTCAGCACCGTACTACAGTCCCTATGTGGTCCAGGACGGCATTATCACTCTGTGTGATAATCACGATGTTTTCCTATTATTTTTATTTTCTTTATTCACGATTTTTCTATTATTATTATTGTTGTTGTTATTATTAAAAAAAAAAAAAAAAAAAAAAGATATATGTATATATCACTATACTCACGATTTTTTCTATTATTATTATTGTTGTTATTATTAAGAAAAAAAAAATATATATATATATATGTATATATCACTATACTCACGATTTTTCTATTATTATTATTGTTGTTGTTATTAAGTAAAAAAAAAAAAAAAAAAAAACAGGAGATTTAGAAAAAGGTATGATACATGATAAACAGGGGGGAATTGTTGGAAAATGTATATAAGTTATCATGCTATTAACCTTTACTACCTTTTTGACATATATATCCCACATGTACTAAACTCTATTAATCCTTTTGACATATATATATATCTCGCATGCATTAAACTATATTAATCTTTTTAATATGCGCACTACATTGAATCATTAGTCTCTTCAGAAACTGGTGGGCTAAAGGCTGTTTGCAGAACAGAATGACCGCGACTTGATAAGAGGAGGCCTGCAGCCGCGGAGAAGCAAGAAAAACAAGAAGACCTTGGCGATGGAGCGTCTACCAAAGAGACAAACCTACATGCAAATTATAAGCTTATTTGGTGTGATCCTGTGATGAATGTACCGCCCTATTATTGAATAAAAAGAGAGGAAGCGGAAGAGACGGCAGAGCTTTTTGGAGGCTGCTGTATTGGTCGTCTCTGATCGCTCTCCTTGCAAGTAAAAGAACTCAACTTCTTCGTGTCATTCTTCTCTGGTTTATAAGTGTTGGAACGGCGTACAACTCTAACAGGAACAAATGACAAAGTAAAAAAAAAACAAGTCAGAAGTGAAAAAGGGAAATAACTGACAAAACTGATTTAAAAAACAACAAAAGTCAGAAGTAAAAAAAGTGGAAAAACTGACAAAACTGACATGTTTTTTTTCGACTGTCATTTTTTTCACTTTTTCTCTTCTGACTTTTGTCATTTTTTGTCATTTTTTTTACATTTTTACTTCGGACTTTTTTTTTTTTTTTCGACTTTGTAGATTTTTGAGCATTTTACAATTCCAACTTAGTTGAATAAGTGGAACAAATGACAAAGTAAAAAAAAACAAGTCAGAAGTGAAAAAGGGAAATAACTGACAAAACTGATTTAAAAAACAACAAAAGTCAGAAGTAAAAAAAGTGGAAAAACTGACAAAACTGACATGTTTTTTTTCGACTTAATCATTTTTTTCACTTTTTCGCTTCTGACTTTTGTCATTTTTTGTCATTTTTTTAACCTTTTTACTTCGGACTTTTTTTTTTTTTTCGACTTTGTAGATTTTTGAGCATTTTACAATTCCAACTTAGTTGAATAAGTGGAACAAATGACAAAGTAAAAAAAAAACAAGTCAGAAGTGAAAAAGGGAAATAACTGACAAAACTGATTTAAAAAACAACAAAAGTCAGAAGTAAAAAAAGTGGAAAAACTGACAAAACTGACATGTTTTTTTTCGACTTAGTCATTTTTTTCACTTTTTCTCTTCTGACTTTTGTCATTTTTTGTCATTTTTTTAACCTTTTTACTTCGGACTTTTTTTTTTTTTTCGACTTTGTAGATTTTTGAGCATTTTACAATTCCAACTTAGTTGAATAAGCGGAAAAAATGACAAAGTTAAAAAAAAACAAGTCAGAAGTGAAAAAGGGAAATAACTGACAAAACTGATTTAAAAAACAACAAAAGTCAGAAGTAAAAAAAGTGGAAAAACTGACAAAACTGACATGTTTTTTTTCGACTTGTCATTTTTTTCACTTTTTCTCTTCTGACTTTTGTCATTTTTTGTCATTTTTTTACCTTTTTACTTCGGACTTTTATTTTTTTTTCGACTTTGTAGATTTTTGAGCATTTTACAATTCCAACTTAGTTGAATAAGTGGAAAAAATGACAAAGTTAAAAAAAAAACAAGTCAGAAGTGAAAAAGGGAAATAACTGACAAAACTGATTTAAAAAACAACAAAAGTCAGAAGTAAAAAAAGTGGAAAAACTGACAAAACTGACATGTTTTTTTTCGACTTAATCATTTTTTTCACTTTTTCGCTTCTGACTTTTGTCATTTTTTGTCATTTTTTTAACCTTTTTACTTCGGACTTTTTTTTTTTTTTCGACTTTGTAGATTTTTGAGCATTTTACAATTCCAACTTAGTTGAATAAGTGGAAAAAATGACAAAGTTAAAAAAAAACAAGTCAGAAGTGAAAAAGGGAAATAACTGACAAAACTGATTTAAAAAACAACAAAAGTCAGAAGTAAAAAAAGTGGAAAAACTGACAAAACTGACATGTTTTTTTTCGACTTTGTCATTTTTTTCACTTTTTCTCTTCTGACTTTTGTCATTTTTTGTCATTTTTTTACCTTTTTACTTCGGACTTTTTTTTTTTTTTCGACTTTGTAGATTTTTGAGCATTTTACAATTCCAACTTAGTTGAATAAGTGGAAAAAATGACAAAGTTAAAAAAAAACAAGTCAGAAGTGAAAAAGGGAAATAACTGACAAAACTGATTTAAAAAACAACAAAAGTCAGAAGTAAAAAAAGTGGAAAAACTGACAAAACTGACATGTTTTTTTTCGACTTTGTCATTTTTTTCACTTTTTCTCTTCTGACTTTTGTCATTTTTTGTCATTTTTTTACCTTTTTACTTCGGACTTTTTTTTTTTTTCGACTTTGTAGATTTTTGAGCATTTTACAATTCCAACTTAGTTGAATAAGTGGAAAAAATGACAAAGTAAAAAAAAACAAGTCAGAAGTGAAAAAGGGAAATAACTGACAAAACTGATTTAAAAAACAACAAAAGTCAGAAGTAAAAAAAGTGGAAAAACTGACAAAACTGACATGTTTTTTTTCGACTTTGTCATTTTTTTCACTTTTTCTCTTCTGACTTTTGTCATTTTTTGTCATTTTTTTACCTTTTTACTTCGGACTTTTTTTTTTTTTTCGACTTTGTAGATTTTTGAGCATTTTACAATTCCAACTTAGTTGAATAAGTGGAAAAAATGACAAAGTTAAAAAAAAACAAGTCAGAAGTGAAAAAGGGAAATAACTGACAAAACTGATTTAAAAAACAACAAAAGTCAGAAGTAAAAAAAGTGGAAAAACTGACAAAACTGACATGTTTTTTTTCGACTTAGTCATTTTTTTCACTTTTTCTCTTCTGACTTTTGTCATTTTTTGTCATTTTTTTTACCTTTTTACTTCGGACTTTTTTTTTTTTTTCGACTTTGTAGATTTTTGAGCATTTTACAATTCCAACTTAGTTGAATAAGCTGGAAAAAATGACAAAGTTAAAAAAAAACAAGTCAGAAGTGAAAAAGGGAAATAACTGACAAAACTGATTTAAAAAACAACAAAAGTCAGAAGTAAAAAAAGTGGAAAAACTGACAAAACTGACATGTTTTTTTTCGACTTTGTCATTTTTTTTCACTTTTTCTCTTCTGACTTTTGTCATTTTTTGTCATTTTTTTTACCTTTTTACTTCGGACTTTTTTTTTTTTTTTCGACTTTGTAGATTTTTGAGCATTTTACAATTCCAACTTAGTTGAATAAGCGGAAAAAATGACAAAGTTAAAAAAAAACAAGTCAGAAGTGAAAAAGGGAAATAACTGACAAAACTGATTTAAAAAACAACAAAAGTCAGAAGTAAAAAAAGTGGAAAAACTGACAAAACTGACATGTTTTTTTTCGACTTTGTCATTTTTTTCACTTTTTCTCTTCTGACTTTTGTCATTTTTTGTCATTTTTTTTACCTTTTTACTTCGGACTTTTTTTTTTTTTTCGACTTTGTAGATTTTTGAGCATTTTACAATTCCAACTTAGTTGAATAAGTGGAACAAATGACAAAGTTAAAAAAAAACAAGTCAGAAGTGAAAAAGGGAAATAACTGACAAAACTGATTTAAAAAACAACAAAAGTCAGAAGTAAAAAAGTGGAAAAACTGACAAAACTGACATGTTTTTTTTTCGACTTTGTCATTTTTTTCACTTTTTCTCTTCTGACTTTTGTCATTTTTTGTCATTTTTTTTACCTTTTTACTTCGGACTTTTTTTTTTTTTTTCGACTTTGTAGATTTTTGAGCATTTTACAATTCCAACTTAGTTGAATAAGCTGGAAAAAATGACAAAGTTAAAAAAAAACAAGTCAGAAGTGAAAAAGGGAAATAACTGACAAAACTGATTTAAAAAACAACAAAAGTCAGAAGTAAAAAAGTGGAAAAACTGACAAAACTGACATGTTTTTTTTCGACTTTGTCATTTTTTTCACTTTTTCTCTTCTGACTTTTGTCATTTTTTGTCATTTTTTTTACCTTTTTACTTCGGACTTTTTTTTTTTTTTTTCGACTTTGTAGATTTTTGAGCATTTTACAATTCCAACTTAGTTGAATAAGTGGAAAAAATGACAAAGTAAAAAAAAACAAGTCAGAAGTGAAAAAGGGAAATAACTGACAAAACTGATTTAAAAAACAACAAAAGTCAGAAGTAAAAAAAGTGGAAAAACTGACAAAACTGACATGTTTTTTTTCGACTTTGTCATTTTTTTCACTTTTTCTCTTCTGACTTTTGTCATTTTTTGTCATTTTTTTTACCTTTTTACTTCGGACTTTTTATTTTTTTTTCGACTTTGTAGATTTTTGAGCATTTTACAATTCCAACTTAGTTGAATAAGTGGAACAAATGACAAAGTAAAAAAAAACAAGTCAGAAGTGAAAAAGGGAAATAACTGACAAAACTGATTTAAAAAACAACAAAAGTCAGAAGTAAAAAAGTGGAAAAACTGACAAAACTGACATGTTTTTTTTCGACTTTGTCATTTTTTTCACTTTTTCTCTTCTGACTTTTGTCATTTTTTGTCATTTTTTTTACCTTTTTACTTCGGACTTTTTTTTTTTTTTCGACTTTGTAGATTTTTGAGCATTTTACAATTCCAACTTAGTTGAATAAGTGGAAAAAATGACAAAGTTAAAAAAAAACAAGTCAGAAGTGAAAAAGGGAAATAACTGACAAAACTGATTTAAAAAACAACAAAAGTCAGAAGTAAAAAAGTGGAAAAACTGACAAAACTGACATGTTTTTTTTTCGACTTTTGTCATTTTTTTCACTTTTTCTCTTCTGACTTTTGTCATTTTTTGTCATTTTTTTTACCTTTTTACTTCGGACTTTTATTTTTTTTTTCGACTTTGTAGATTTTTGAGCATTTTACAATTCCAACTTAGTTGAATAAGTGGAAAAAATGACAAAGTTAAAAAAAAACAAGTCAGAAGTGAAAAAGGGAAATAACTGACAAAACTGATTTAAAAAACAACAAAAGTCAGAAGTAAAAAAAGTGGAAAAACTGACAAAACTGACATGTTTTTTTTTCGACTTTGTCATTTTTTTCACTTTTTCTCTTCTGACTTTTGTCATTTTTTGTCATTTTTTTACCTTTTTACTTCGGACTTTTATTTTTTTTTTCGACTTTGTAGATTTTTGAGCATTTTACAATTCCAACTTAGTTGAATAAGCGGAAAAAATGACAAAGTAAAAAAAAACAAGTCAGAAGTGAAAAAGGGAAATAACTGACAAAACTGATTTAAAAAACAACAAAAGTCAGAAGTAAAAAAAAGTGGAAAAACTGACAAAACTGACATGTTTTTTTTCGACTTTGTCATTTTTTTCACTTTTTCTCTTCTGACTTTTGTCATTTTTTGTCATTTTTTTTACCTTTTTACTTCGGACTTTTTATTTTTTTTTCGACTTTGTAGATTTTTGAGCATTTTACAATTCCAACTTAGTTGAATAAGTGGAACAAATGACAAAGTAAAAAAAAACAAGTCAGAAGTGAAAAAGGGAAATAACTGACAAAACTGATTTAAAAAACAACAAAAGTCAGAAGTAAAAAAAGTGGAAAAACTGACAAAACTGACATGTTTTTTTTCGACTTTGTCATTTTTTTTCACTTTTTCTCTTCTGACTTTTGTCATTTTTTGTCATTTTTTTTACCTTTTTACTTCGGACTTTTTTTTTTTTTTTCGACTTTGTAGATTTTTGAGCATTTTACAATTCCAACTTAGTTGAATAAGCTGGAAAAAATGACAAAGTTAAAAAAAAACAAGTCAGAAGTGAAAAAGGGAAATAACTGACAAAACTGATTTAAAAAACAACAAAAGTCAGAAGTAAAAAAGTGGAAAAACTGACAAAACTGACATGTTTTTTTTCGACTTAGTCATTTTTTTCACTTTTTCTCTTCTGACTTTTGTCATTTTTTGTCATTTTTTTAACCTTTTTACTTCGGACTTTTTATTTTTTTTTCGACTTTGTAGATTTTTGAGCATTTTACAATTCCAACTTAGTTGAATAAGTGGAACAAATGACAAAGTAAAAAAAAACAAGTCAGAAGTGAAAAAGGGAAATAACTGACAAAACTGATTTAAAAAACAACAAAAGTCAGAAGTAAAAAAGTGGAAAAACTGACAAAACTGACATGTTTTTTTTCGACTTGTCATTTTTTTCACTTTTTCTCTTCTGACTTTTGTCATTTTTTGTCATTTTTTTTACCTTTTTACTTCGGACTTTTTTTTTTTTTTTCGACTTTGTAGATTTTTGAGCATTTTACAATTCCAACTTAGTTGAATAAGCGAAAAAATGACAAAGTAAAAAAAAACAAGTCAGAAGTGAAAAAGGGAAATAACTGACAAAACTGATTTAAAAAACAACAAAAGTCAGAAGTAAAAAAAGTGGAAAAACTGACAAAACTGACATGTTTTTTTTCGACTTTGTCATTTTTTTCACTTTTTCTCTTCTGACTTTTGTCATTTTTTGTCATTTTTTTTACCTTTTTACTTCGGACTTTTTTTTTTTTTTCGACTTTGTAGATTTTTGAGCATTTTACAATTCCAACTTAGTTGAATAAGTGGAACAAATGACAAAGTAAAAAAAAAACAAGTCAGAAGTGAAAAAGGGAAATAACTGACAAAACTGATTTAAAAAACAACAAAAGTCAGAAGTAAAAAAGTGGAAAAACTGACAAAACTGACATGTTTTTTTTCGACTTTGTCATTTTTTTCACTTTTTCTCTTCTGACTTTTGTCATTTTTTGTCATTTTTTTTACCTTTTTACTTCGGACTTTTTTTTTTTTTTTCGACTTTGTAGATTTTTGAGCATTTTACAATTCCAACTTAGTTGAATAAGCGGAAAAAATGACAAAGTTAAAAAAAAACAAGTCAGAAGTGAAAAAGGGAAATAACTGACAAAACTGATTTAAAAAACAACAAAAGTCAGAAGTAAAAAAAGTGGAAAAACTGACAAAACTGACATGTTTTTTTTCGACTTTGTCATTTTTTTCACTTTTTCTCTTCTGACTTTTGTCATTTTTTGTCATTTTTTTTACCTTTTTACTTCGGACTTTTTTTTTTTTTTTCGACTTTGTAGATTTTTGAGCATTTTACAATTCCAACTTAGTTGAATAAGCTGGAAAAAATGACAAAGTTAAAAAAAAACAAGTCAGAAGTGAAAAAGGGAAATAACTGACAAAACTGATTTAAAAAACAACAAAAGTCAGAAGTAAAAAAGTGGAAAAACTGACAAAACTGACATGTTTTTTTTCGACTTTTGTCATTTTTTTCACTTTTTCTCTTCTGACTTTTGTCATTTTTTGTCATTTTTTTTAACCTTTTTACTTCGGACTTTTATTTTTTTTTCGACTTTGTAGATTTTTGAGCATTTTACAATTCCAACTTAGTTGAATAAGTGGAAAAAATGACAAAGTAAAAAAAACAAGTCAGAAGTGAAAAAGGGAAATAACTGACAAAACTGATTTAAAAAACAACAAAAGTCAGAAGTAAAAAAGTGGAAAAACTGACAAAACTGACATGTTTTTTTTTCGACTTTGTCATTTTTTTCACTTTTTCTCTTCTGACTTTTGTCATTTTTTGTCATTTTTTTTACCTTTTTACTTCGGACTTTTATTTTTTTTTTCGACTTTGTAGATTTTTGAGCATTTTACAATTCCAACTTAGTTGAATAAGTGGAACAAATGACAAAGTAAAAAAAAACAAGTCAGAAGTGAAAAAGGGAAATAACTGACAAAACTGATTTAAAAAACAACAAAAGTCAGAAGTAAAAAAAGTGGAAAAACTGACAAAACTGACATGTTTTTTTTCGACTTGTCATTTTTTTTCACTTTTTCTCTTCTGACTTTTGTCATTTTTTGTCATTTTTTTTACCTTTTTACTTCGGACTTTTTTTTTTTTTTCGACTTTGTAGATTTTTGAGCATTTTACAATTCCAACTTAGTTGAATAAGTGGAACAAATGACAAAGTAAAAAAAAACAAGTCAGAAGTGAAAAAGGGAAATAACTGACAAAACTGATTTAAAAAACAACAAAAGTCAGAAGTAAAAAAGTGGAAAAACTGACAAAACTGACATGTTTTTTTTTCGACTTTGTCATTTTTTTCACTTTTTCTCTTCTGACTTTTGTCATTTTTTGTCATTTTTTTTAACCTTTTTACTTCGGACTTTTATTTTTTTTTTCGACTTTGTAGATTTTTGAGCATTTTACAATTCCAACTTAGTTGAATAAGCTGGAAAAAATGACAAAGTTAAAAAAAAACAAGTCAGAAGTGAAAAAGGGAAATAACTGACAAAACTGATTTAAAAAACAACAAAAGTCAGAAGTAAAAAAGTGGAAAAACTGACAAAACTGACATGTTTTTTTTCGACTTTGTCATTTTTTTCACTTTTTCTCTTCTGACTTTTGTCATTTTTTGTCATTTTTTTTACCTTTTTACTTCGGACTTTTTTTTTTTTTTCGACTTTGTAGATTTTTGAGCATTTTACAATTCCAACTTAGTTGAATAAGCGGAAAAAATGACAAAGTTAAAAAAAAACAAGTCAGAAGTGAAAAAGGGAAATAACTGACAAAACTGATTTAAAAAACAACAAAAGTCAGAAGTAAAAAAGTGGAAAAACTGACAAAACTGACATGTTTTTTTTCGACTTTGTCATTTTTTTCACTTTTTCTCTTCTGACTTTTGTCATTTTTTGTCATTTTTTTTACCTTTTTACTTCGGACTTTTTATTTTTTTTTCGACTTTGTAGATTTTTGAGCATTTTACAATTCCAACTTAGTTGAATAAGTGGAACAAATGACAAAGTAAAAAAAAACAAGTCAGAAGTGAAAAAGGGAAATAACTGACAAAACTGATTTAAAAAACAACAAAAGTCAGAAGTAAAAAAGTGGAAAAACTGACAAAACTGACATGTTTTTTTTCGACTTTGTCATTTTTTTCACTTTTTCTCTTCTGACTTTTGTCATTTTTTGTCATTTTTTTTACCTTTTTACTTCGGACTTTTTTTTTTTTTTTCGACTTTGTAGATTTTTGAGCATTTTACAATTCCAACTTAGTTGAATAAGTGGAACAAATGACAAAGTAAAAAAAAACAAGTCAGAAGTGAAAAAGGGAAATAACTGACAAAACTGATTTAAAAAACAACAAAAGTCAGAAGTAAAAAAGTGGAAAAACTGACAAAACTGACATGTTTTTTTTCGACTTTGTCATTTTTTTCACTTTTTCTCTTCTGACTTTTGTCATTTTTTGTCATTTTTTTTACCTTTTTACTTCGGACTTTTATTTTTTTTTTCGACTTTGTAGATTTTTGAGCATTTTACAATTCCAACTTAGTTGAATAAGTGGAACAAATGACAAAGTAAAAAAAAACAAGTCAGAAGTGAAAAAGGGAAATAACTGACAAAACTGATTTAAAAAACAACAAAAGTCAGAAGTAAAAAAGTGGAAAAACTGACAAAACTGACATGTTTTTTTTCGACTTAGTCATTTTTTTCACTTTTTCTCTTCTGACTTTTGTCATTTTTTGTCATTTTTTTTAACCTTTTTACTTCGGACTTTTATTTTTTTTTCGACTTTGTAGATTTTTGAGCATTTTACAATTCCAACTTAGTTGAATAAGTGGAACAAATGACAAAGTAAAAAAAAACAAGTCAGAAGTGAAAAAGGGAAATAACTGACAAAACTGATTTAAAAAACAACAAAAGTCAGAAGTAAAAAAAGTGGAAAAACTGACAAAACTGACATGTTTTTTTTCGACTTGTCATTTTTTTCACTTTTTCTCTTCTGACTTTTGTCATTTTTTGTCATTTTTTTTACCTTTTTACTTCGGACTTTTTTTTTTTTTTTCGACTTTGTAGATTTTTGAGCATTTTACAATTCCAACTTAGTTGAATAAGTGGAACAAATGACAAAGTAAAAAAAAACAAGTCAGAAGTGAAAAAGGGAAATAACTGACAAAACTGATTTAAAAAACAACAAAAGTCAGAAGTAAAAAAGTGGAAAAACTGACAAAACTGACATGTTTTTTTTCGACTTAATCATTTTTTTCACTTTTTCGCTTCTGACTTTTGTCATTTTTTGTCATTTTTTTAACCTTTTTACTTCGGACTTTTTTT